>NW_024412414.1:13542511-13688585 GCF_014898765.1 Herpailurus yagouaroundi | reverse complement strand
GGAAAAAAAGAAATAAGTAAAAATTGAGTCAATATCTGGTGAAGCACAAATATGCACGGCTAGACCTTAGAGCTGCCTGCATTTCTGCCCTTCATAAGAATGACCACCAAGGCATTCTTGAGTTGCCATATATGGATATCCTTTGAAAATCTCCCCATTTTCCTAAGGTTTTTTGATCAAGTCTTCGTTCCTTGAAACCAAAATTACCTGAGAGGTACGGTACTTGGGAGAGGGGGGCAAAAATAATGCATAAGGATGAATAATACAGAAGAAGAACTCATGAATCTGGCAGGAGAATCTACCAAGAAGGAGAGAAGGGTATGGATGTTTTAGTCCCCAAAGAAGATAAAGGTGGAAGAAATTTATTGGGAAGCTGAAATTGGCAAAAGGGAGCGAAAACAAGGTGTGGACATACTTTAAGGGAAATGAGAAAGGCTAACACAATGGGTCAAGACAATTTAGGATGGAGTGAAAATGTTTGAAATGAAGTGGCAAAGAAGGTTATATGTTTGTACATCTTCTCCCTCAGAGATTCTTCAAATCCAACAGTTTTATGCCTCCTTTCTCATATAAAAATCATGGGAAAAGATAGCTTTTCTTTTTTTGCAACATGTTTTGTATTAACCTTTTCTAATTAAAATTTGAACTTTTGTTTTATTTATAAGAGATACTTAAAATGTTATTGCTACAATGTATACTATTGTCCCTCTTTAATAATTTGCAAGTGTCATAATTCTTTAATATTTTTATGGAAAGATCAGGGAGGTCACAGCGCACATTTGGCTCGACAACACTGGGAGTTTCTGCCTTTGGAAACATGTTCAGCAATTTCCAAGTCCATCTATTTCTTGTTTATTTGGGACTTTATTTTGTGAACTGTAAATGTCACTTTTTATTTGTCAATTTGTTTATTTGGCTCCCCCTTAGGTCATAATGGTGACTCAGTAAGGCTTACTTACACTGCTACTTAATTTTTACTGTGGTTCCTAACAGAAATTATCCTGAAAGGTTTGAATATGAAAAATGAAGATCTTCGTTTGGAGGTTTTGCTTTACTGTAGATCTAAAGGTCTCCATGCAAGAAGACTGCTTTGTCAGGGAGATGCTTTAGGGTTATTTGAAACATAGAGCCCATCATTAGAAACCAGCATTTAGGAGGCCTTCACCATAACACTGTATGCAAAGCCTGAGCTGACAGGCTAACTCATACACAAACACTGCAGCTGCAGGTGTAGGGATTCTCTTTTCCTCAGTGGTTCTCAATGTGGTCCAAGCCAGAGTTGCCTGCAGAGCTTTCTCAAATTACACATAATAGGTATCTGTATCCACAATGCGTGCACAGGATCATTTCTCTGGGTAAGACTGCTCCTGTGGTTGTGCTGATCATGTGCCTGTTTGCACTTACATCAGTCCTTATAACGGAGGGTAGGGGAGCAGAGAAAGCAGGGTATGTGTGCTAAGCCCCTCCCACTTCTTTCTGCAGAAGATCTAGCCACTGCAGAAACTCACCATAAACTCATGCACCCCCTGGATGGCTGTTCTTACAAGGTCAAGGACAGTCCTGACATGGTGGCCTGGAACTTTCTGAGCTGCCTCACAGAATGACCCAAACTCACATCACAAGCTTGTGCACGTGCGTAGACTCTCATGTCTGCACACATATTCAACATATTACTGCTGTTGTTCTTGTTATAATTGCAATAGCTAAAACTTTTATAGTACTTCCTGTGTGTAAGATGCTACTCTAAGCTTTTAAACCAGTTCATCCCCAACACAGCCCTCTGAAGTAAGTTCTAGTATTATCATTTCCTTTTCACAGGGGAAGAAACAGACCTGATGTGGTAAGTGACCTGTCCACAGCTAGGGAATAGGAAGTGCAATTTGAATGTGGTAGCTGGTTCCGGACTGGGTACTCTCATTAGTACAGACACTGACTTTCCTGTATGCACACTCATGCATATGCATGCCTGTATTTCCATGTTCCTCCATATAAAGCCGTACACATGGTCATGAAAATCTGGGCCCTCACCCACTGAATCAGCATGTGGGGGTACAGCCCAAACAAAAATATGATCAAAAAGCCTTCCAAATGATTTCGATTCGTAACTCCATTTAGAAATCATTGTTTTGGGGGCATCTGGGTGGCTCAGTTGGTTAAGCGTCTGACTTCTGCTTAGGCCATGATCTCGCAGTTGGCGGGTTCCAGCCCCGCACGGGGCCCTCTGCTGACAGCTCAGAGCTTGGAGCCTGCTTCGGATTCTCTCTCTCTGTGTCTCTCTCTCTCTCTCTCTCTCTCTCTCTCTCTGCCCCTCCCCCACTCACACTCTGTCTTTCTCTGTCTCAAAAATAAACATTAAAAAAAAAAAGAAATTGTTTTAATTGACACCTGCTGTGGCTCTTGTTTAAGGCAGGTTTTTGTTTTTGCTTTTGTTTTTTGTTTTTCCTTGTTTAGCTAGATGCCAGCATGATATAGAATTGTTTTAATGCCAAAGAATCTATCTGGATTCCCACACTTCTCCCCTTTTATGGTCTATTAGTATGGAAAACACCCTCACATCTTGCATTCTTGCCCCACGTATCTACCCCAAGGGAGTTTGTTCAGAGCCTTCCTTAGTAGTTAGGACTGCAAACTTTTCCTCTTTTACTACTATAAGTTAAAAAAACAAAACAAAACAAAACAAAAAAACCAACTCTGTCAGTTAAGTATTGAACAGGGTGGATCCAGACATTTCAAGGCTAATAACCACACCACATAAGGATCTTGAAGGCATGGGTAGTTGCAGGCATCTGCTATTTCTTAACCTAATTAGTGAAAAAAGGGGCTCAGGACAACAAATGAATCTTAGTGTTTTCATGAGATTGTTCTGGTAATAAAGGCAGAACCACAGAAAGGAAATGTAGGCCGAGTATATTCTATGTGTGCTCAGAGAAAATGCTTGTGGGTGAAAGCAGAGAAATAAAACCTCCTACACTTTTTGTGAGACAAAAAGACTTGATTCTGCCTTTCTACACTATTTAGGGACCCCTCTCAGAGGCTCAGCTACAATGTGGGTGCATGTGACCTGGAGTTTGTTATACTGATAGGAAAAAACATTTTATTACGGTAAGAAAATGACATCAAAGTAAAATCGCATTCCAGTGAAACAAACTATATTATCCTTTTGCTTTTCTCTGTAGGCAGGCACAGTTTTCTCAGCTCTAAAAGTGGGGTCATAGTGCCATCACCTTCATTGATTACTGGAGAGGATAAATGAGTTCAAAACTCATTTATAGCACTCAGAGTAGTACCAGCCGCCAAAGTGCTGAGTACGTGTTAGCTATTAGTACTGATATAATAATTGGTCTTGAGTAATATAATTTCTGATTTAAGGAATCATTCAAGAAAGTTGAGGTTTGAATTGTTTCATATCTGTGGATAGTTTAAGAGTTTAATAAAGCACCTTCGGGGCGCCTGGGTGGCGCAGTCGGTTAAGCGTCCGACTTCAGCCAGGTCACGATCTCTCGGTCCGTGAGTTCGAGCCCCGCGTCGGGCTCTGGGCTGATGGCTCAGAGCCTGGAGCCTGTTTCCGATTCTGTGTCTCCCTCTCTCTCTGTGCCCCTTCCCCGTTCATGCTCTGTCTCTCTCTGTCCCAAAAATAAATAAACGTTGAAAAAAAAAATTAAAAAAATAAAAAAATAAAGCACCTTCAACTTCCTTTATGAAACAAGAAACAATGTCTGGTTTCCCACTGGCATAATGAAATACCCAGATAGAAATATATTTTGTGTTTGAGAACTCTAAGCTGGAGACTTTCCCAAGGAGGCACAGCTTCTGAAAGCAAAGTTAAGACTCAGGTCTTTTGACAAATAGTTGTAAAGCAAGCTAAACTATGATAAGTCATAAAAAATGTGGGAGTAAGTTCTGCTGTGGTTCAAAGAAGTGGGGGATGTGTTATTAAAAGCTGGGATAAAGAAAGAGCATTTGCTTGAAATTCTGTTCATTTGCTTAAATTCTCTGCATTAGTCACCCTTATTGTTCTGGGGTCTCAGATGACCATAGCTTTTGGCCCTAGAGATGTCTCTTCCTAATCCAGTTAGAATTGGCCTTGCCCTTTTCACTTACATGATATATCAGGCTCAATCCTTGCCTTCTCCTTGAAAGGTGGTTGGGAATGAGTTCTAATTCAGAATAAGACCCTTTGCACAGCATGTGGGCAACCCATTAGTGACTCTCTGCTTTGGTTGCTAAACTAATTCTGAATACACTGCAGAGTATAACTTACTGGACTTAAAATCTCATATCAGCCATGTTTTATTTTATTAAAATCCTTTTGCCCTTTCTTTGGAACTAGGAGCTCTGTGCCAAAGGCAAAGGGGATAGAAAAACATGGGCAATTCAAGATTTTTAACCTGGATGTCTTTTGCCAAACACAAGTCCTACATGCTGCATGCAAAAAAGAGTTCTGTGATCGTCCCAATTAGTAAAATGCTATAAGCTTGCTGATTCATAATGAACGTCTCAGGACCAGGACCAGGACCAGGGTGAGGAGAGTAAGGCCCCCATCTTGGGTCTAAAACTTCCATGGGTGGCCCAAATTCCAGTAATTAAGATAAAAGATATTCAATGCAATATTAATTAAAAATCAAATTTAATGCATGAAACCCCTGATTAATATAATGTCAAAATTTCAAATGAAGACAGTATTCTAATACTGCATTTCCTGGCCCTTCCTTCCTCATCTCAGCCCAGTTCCAATAAAATTTCATCTATAAAATAGGCAGCTAGCCTGCCAGCTATAGTTTACCAATTTTTAAAATTACATTAAAATATTTCTCTCAATAACTGATTTTTTTGGTGCCTGCTGAAATTTTGCCACAGAGACTGTCACCTCACTCACCTCACCATGGTCCCAGATTAGGTTCTGAGCAATCTTGTAGTCAAGATGCCGAGTTAGGTATTCTAACCCACTGTCTGCCAGACTAATTTGTTCACAAAACAATGCATTTTTCATAATAACTCATAAAACCCATCTTCCCAAAAAAGTCTTTGTGTGGAAAATTCCAGAGAATAAGGAATAACGGCTCCTATTCGTTTCATGCTTAACAGCAACCACATGGAGCGGGCACTTTTATGATTCCCACTTAATGGATGAGAAAAAGGAAGAAATAGTGACTAAGTATCATTTGCCCAGGATAAGAAAGTGAGTAAGCAAGAAGCTGAGTTTCAGACTCAGGCAGGCTGACTTGAGAGTCCATTCACTGGGCTTCTACATGAAGCGGCCTGTGTTTAGCAGGAAGCAAAAAGTAAGAGCCCATGCAGTCACAGAAAGAGAAAGCAAGAGTCGTGGGTATGGGAAGAGTGTTTCCAGTGGGCATTCTGGCTCCTAGTTCTATCCTCTGTGAGGCAAGCTATGTTCCTGTTCTTGGAGACCACGGAACTCCCAGGTAGCCTCTTTAAAAAGTCTTATCTTAAACTGTGCTCACTAAGGCAGGTTTCTGCTTGCTACCAAGAATTTTCAATTAAAAATTACCTTGGATTAAGATTGGTTCTTTCAAAACTGTACTTTGACGATACTCATCTCTCTAACTTTGATAACTCCACTGTTTTTTGTGTCAATGTTTATTCCATTTTAAAGAATGGTTTACAATTGTGTTGATAGATCATATTATACTTATTCTTATTTTTTAAAATAAATGTCTATACAGGTACCCATATATGCTTTTTTTTTTTTTCTCAGCCGGACCATAGTTGTATTGCACTAGGTTTCTGCTCCCATAGTACCTAGTTGTGTTATATACACAGCTGTCACACAATCAATATTTCAGAAAGAATAAAATGCACCTAATGGCCATTTTTATTTTTACCTAGATACAAGGACAAACATCATTTCCAACACTTTTAATACGCACCCATATATTTTAAGCATAAAAAGATGTTCACTTTCTGTGCTGTTAACCCTGAAATAAACAAGTCTGAATTATGAGATGCTGTAATTCCTTACAGACCCAATGATGACAATAGAAAACATGAGTGCAAAGCTCAGATGGTTTGTATGCTCACCAGAAACTCAATTTGAAATTATGGCTCAATAATTCAACTTTCTCCCTGTGAGATTGTTTTATTTTTAATTTTATATCCTACCTAGCTCAGAGTACCGGGCACATAATATACATGGGTAAAATCAAACAGGCCCTGGAAAAAAATAAGTATTTGTAAATCCATTATAACTGAGTAGCGTGAGAAATTATTTTATGTTCATATAAAATGTGCAGCACAGTGTGTGTCTGCATTGGTTTTGGATGGCATATCCTGACGTTGTACTTTGAGGCAAGTGACGGACATGTGTTGTAAACACCAGTGCATGTTTCCGAACCCACTTTGTGAATTTCTGTACACTCAAGGTTATCCACCTCTAAAATAAGCATATTGAAGGCTATCCAGAAAAACACACAATCTTAGAAAGAAGTTAAGGTAATTCTTGTGCAGATCTTAACAGCCAGACATCAATGAATGGCCAATACTTGATAAAGATAGATAAAATTACTACAGTCAGTCAGGCTTAGAGCCTAGGAAAAGGTCTATTCTCTCTCTATTTTAATGAAAGTCCTCCGAAAAGGCTTAGCTCTCCCTCTCTGATATCACCCTTACAGGGTCAGAAATACATCTGTAAAGAGTCTAGCATACCTCCGTTAAATTTCTGGGCCCCAGTTTCCTCATCTGTAAGTTGGCAATGATACTATATATTTCAAAAGATTATTGCGAGGATGGAATCAGTTAATGTGTGAAACTATGTTGACTGTGTTATATAACATTTCTGCTTTTATTATTTGTTAATATTTTATGCTTAGAGTTTATCTCCTTGCCATTGATTGAACTAAATCTTCTTTGAAACTATATTATGATGTTCTAATTAAACCTTAAAATATCTTTGGGGTTAACCAAATATTCTCAGGTTTATTACTTGCTATATAAGAAGGACTTGGTTCAAAAATCAGCCTTTAAAACTTCCGAAGGTACATTTTACTCACTGTGTGCTCCTGTCTGGCGAAGGATGGACTTTGTTCTCCTACATCAGTGTTTTATCTTGATTGAGATTTCCCAGGTCATGGTGCACCTGTGTATCCCTCTGGAAATACATTTTCTTTGGCTTGACTACTGTAGCCTTCACTTTTTATTTGACTATGACTTTTCCTTCAAGATTGAATGCAAGCATCAGTAACCTAATCGGGAAGACATTTTAGAACATCTTGCCATCTAACTGAGGATGCCTGGCTTTTTTGTCTAATTTTCACTTGTCACTATCTGACCTTCCAACCATAATCTAAGTCCCTTGTGGGCTGTACCCTTTTATTTAATTTTGTATCTCTTAGTCTAGATCAATGCCTGGATCATACTAGGTATTAGACACACTTTAAATGAATCAGTGAAAAAAATGTGTAAGATGTGTTTAAAAATTTAATATAGTGCTTAATTTTCATAGTCAACTAGCTACATCCTTCTTTAAAATAAACCATCCTGAAAGCTTTCATTATGCAGACGTTCATCATTTAGTCACTCTACTTGCTAGAAAGATCCTGTCTGCCTAAAATAATGACTATAAAACTCAGAGGTGCCAGTGGAAATCTAGGCACTAAGATAATCCAACTTATGCTTGTTATCAATAATAACAGCAACTATGGGAATGAAGTGTGAACAAAATCATTTAATATTGTCAATTTCTAAAAAATAAGCAGATGACAAAACCCTTCTAGGTGTTTATTGATTCTATTTTGTTGTAAAGAATTCAGATATATTTCAAGTGGGTATGTTCAACAATTATGGATATTGGCTAAATGTTACAATGACAGATAGCATGTGAATGGGTTTGATACACATTCTTATTTCAACAAGAAGCTGCTCGGTTTATGTAAAATTACAAGAATTTTTCATCCACGTTAAGGAACTCTACAAATCAAAAAGATAACCTATGAAATCTTAGAGTCCAGATGCACAAATATTTTCCTAGAATCCTTTTTATGAACTTTTCATAGATATAGATCATTTTCCCTAAGACGAATTTAAGAAGTAAAGGCCATGTACACTAGAAATTCTCGTCCTGTGTGTAATGAAAAATATCATGTTAGATGTTAACAAGCTGGAGCAACCTTATATTTACTACTAATCTAATTTTTTATGTTTGCATAGGCATAACTTATGCAAAAAGTATATAATTAAAATGCTAAAATTGTGTTGACTATATTTAATTCTAATGTTATTTGAAATGCATCCTTCGTGATCAAATATGAGATTTCACTAAAATATAAAAAGAACAAACTGTAGCATCTTCTTTTTTGATGTACCCTGGACATGTGTTTATGATGTTAATTACTGGAGACATCATGGACCAAATGTCTAATGAATAATTATGCAAAATTCATAGGAATTCAAAAAAAGGAAATTTCCAGAGGATAAGGTGATAGTTTGGTTTATAGCATAATTTGCCATTAAATGTACCTAATTATGGTTTTTACTTATTTCTCCTATTATCCAATATTCTGCCAAAGACAACTCAAAATCGTTTGGACTTTTAAGATATGTAGAAAACACTTTTGGGTAGTGTTATATGTATTGATTAGACTAATTTAAGGAATACTTTTTTCTGTGTAATCAATTATGCAGTGATTCTAGAGAAATGTTATGATTATATCTTAAGAGTTTTAGTATTTGAAATTAGGAAGTGGCCAAGTTGCTGTCCAACAAATATTATGGACCACAGATTATCAAAAAAGCACTCAAAAGGGGACTATCAACTCTGAAATAAGGTAGTTTGTGTTTCTTCATTAATAATACTCCTATTCATTTAACTCATTTGGGGTGGGGGTCAGGAATTATGTGGAATTATAAAATTTAGGAGAACAGAAGTAAGCATTGAATGATTTTTCAAACATACCATGAGTGTGAATTTGGAGATACCTCCCTTTTTACCCAGTCCCAGTGACACTGATGTGTGAGAAAAAACTGTCCCATTTGGAACTCAGAAGACCTTCTAGAGGGAAATTCAGTAATATCAGCATAAGCCTAATCAGCAAATTTGGTCACAGATAAATAATTGTCATTTAATATCTTGAAAGTGAAACCATTACCCAGAACATTTCACTTCTTTGTCCACTTGCCTTCCTCACCCAGCCCAAGTTTCATGGTCTGAGTGTGAGCATTTTTTTGGAGTCCAGGGAGGTATTTACATGTTCCGTAGTTCATTGTAGCAGAACATTTTTGTGTTCCTCTAAAGATTATGTACACAATCTTTAAGAGCATTTTAGAAAGAGCAGGAACCTCAAACTCGCATGTATTTTTCATTACTTTCCAGCTGCTATTTCTTAGAATGTCAGAATTGGGATAATAACCTGCAGACTATCACTTTGTGCTTTGCTGAAAGGGAAGATTGGGTTGCCAGCAAATCCCTAATTGAGACCGAATTAGAATAAACGGTTGTTAAGCTCTCCAGCCTAATTGTGAATAGTGTGTATTTGACATTCACTAAGATATAAATTAAAATAAAAAGAGCATTTTCAGAGGCATTGGAGTAGCTTTGCATTAATGATGGCCTCCTTTGCACTGCTGATGGTTTGCATTATTCATAATGTCATTATCAGGACTATTCAGTGCTGAATGATTTGTTCGCCCAGAAATTGTACAGCCTGACCAGATAAGTAATATCTGTAGTTTGTATTTATTCTTATGACTGCTTACGCGGGTATGGCTTCTTTTATCTCTGTTGTGAGCTTACTTACTGCTGCTCAGCGGGATGTACCATCAGTGACATAAGCTTTATTCATTTATAGATGCAGAGCACTGCATCAAAGTATTAAATCCTGCAAATGTGGGGGAAACTCAAAGGCTTTAATCCTCGGACTGGCAATCGTCATTGTACTGCTGCCATATGTCAGCACTGAAGTTAACTTTCGTGTCTGTGCATTTACGGAAGGCATGCAGCCATGTGCCGCCTGCTTGTTTGTTTAAGATAGAGTCTTCCCCGTCACTGCAATAACTTTGCCATTCAAACCCCTTTCATCTGCACAGAATGAAATAACCAGAGTCACACAATGAAATGCCAGCGTGTCCTTTCAGAACTGATTGGTCTATTTTATAACTCCTTTCTTATTCTAATTAAACTAGCTTAGGAGAGGACTATGTTTTAGCATCTTGGGCTTCTGAACGACAAGAGAAGGCAGGGGAGAATCAGAGCATTTAGAAAGCTCTCTGCTGTGAAAGCAAGGTTTAAGGGTCTAGAGGTTTTCTTTCTTTCTTTTTTTTTTCCCCAGCAAAGAGATCATCTTTTGAAATCTTCTCCATCAGCTCCCCTCTACACATACCAATTTCAGTTTTATAACACCCCTTGCTGTGCATCTCTTGGCAGGAAACTTGCCCATCTTGCAGAGTCTTGCATGAATAATTCATTTAAGTGTCATGCTGACTCTCAAAAGCCTGGATTACTGCTTTGGAGGAAATGTTTAATAGGATTCTTCCAAACAATCCAAAATATAGCTCCGAGTTCTGCGAGTCCTATCTCTTAGCAGGTCTGAGTGCAGTGAAAGAATTAATGTGCCAAAAGCCCAAACATACTGGAGGCCATTCAACCTGTGTCTGGCTGGACTGTAACCTTATAATGAGGGTTAGTATTTTAAATTAGGGTCACTGTTTTTCAGAGACATGATTCTTAAGTACAGAGGTTGAGTTCAAGACATTGAAACAATTACTTTTTGTTAGATCTGGGGGTTTGGGGCCTCTCTTAGATATACCTAAGGACCTCAGGGAACCAGGCATACAAGCAACTGGGAGAAGTATTGAGTTCGGTGTCGGCAAACAAATCCTACAGTATAGCAGCCATTGTGATCACCTGCTGTTACTCACTGACATTGTTCTTCAAGCAGTAGTCCTGCTGTTGACTGAACTGGAATATTCAAAAATCTTTTGACTCAGAAACTTAACCCTTGTAATCCTTGCCTGGTGATTTTATTGTATCTCTTCACCGTCACCTCCTCTTCCATTCTCCACAAGGCTTCCTTTGCAATCCCATCAAAGTCTTTGAGTCTTAAAAATGCATTTGAATTACCCCAAAGGATGGATGGCTTCAATGCTAACCCACTCTCACTGTCCTGGAATGATTTACATTTTAAGTCAAGAAGAGTCACAAGCTTAAGAGAATCTTTCTATCCAGGCATTGTTTTTTCTTAATGACTTTGAGGATGACACAAGTAATACTTGCTCCTTGTGGGAAAACAAAATACATAAGGCACAAGAAAGAAAAAAAAATAAATGATAACTGCCAGTAATATCTTGATATGTTAATCCACATTCACATTATATAACCATATATGGATCTATCTATTGGTCTATGGCTCTATATATCCATGCATATAACTTTACAAAGATGAGATGATCTACAGCAGAATTTCAAACGGTAGTGGGATTCCAGAGGAGTGTCTTTCCCATAGGTGCGCCCTGTCTAGATCAATGGGTTTTAGATTGCGTTTCACAGAGCCCTGAGGATTCGTTGAAGGGTTTTCAGTTGGGTATCTTCCCCTCCCCGTTCAGATCTATGATGCCTTTTTGTCTTCTGTGCCTTTTGATGCTAATCAGGATGGATTCTATTAATAGGCACCTTTACCCTCTGGCTTCCCATTGGGTTCATCCCATGAGAGAATCAGCAGGAATTTCATCAGAAGGGAAAATATCTTCTCTTAGGAGGGGGCGTTAATAAATAGCACAAACTTCTTTCTGCTTCTTGATTTTAGAAACCAAAACTTTTCTCCTCTCCTTCAGGCCCAAGGGTAGTGGTAACTTGTCAATTTAGTTATCATTGCTGCAAAGCAGACCATCCCCCACAAGAGTGATTGAAAAGTACAATAATGTATTTCTTACAAGATTCTGCAACATCGATTCGCAAGCCTTGGTATTTCCAATGACGATCTGAGGCTGTTTCTGCAGGTGATGGAACATATGTAAACAGAAACACAGCTGCTTCCAGGGTGAAGAAGAATAGCCAAGGTGATGGCCACAAGAGCAGGAGGCCCACAGGAAGTTATGTAGGAAGGAACAAGTCTCCTTTGCCTCCTTGAGCCTTCCCTTACTCTCTACTGCCCCTGTTGGAAGAGCCTAACAGTGAGCCCCTTGCAAAGGCAAAATAGGGTTTGCAGAGTTCCAGCTTCAGCATTGCAAAGTTTGGGCAACAGCTTAATAATTGGCAAAATCACTCCTTATCAAAATCATTGTATTAGTTAATTATTTCTGCATAAAATCACCCCTAAACTTAGCAACTTACAAAACATCCCCAAACAAATTACCTCCATTTTTATGAGTCCGGAATCCAGATGTAACTTACCTGGTTGCACCTGCATTGGTGTCTCTCACCAGGCTCTAATCCAGCTCTGGCTACAGTCATCTCCAAGCTCACCAGGCAGATTACCTTCCAAGCTGTTCTCGTGGCTGTTGGCAGGTCTCAGAAGACCTTCCAAACTCACCTCATGTCCTTGCTGGCTCTTGATTGAAGACTGTAGAAAAATAATTCTTCTTCCCATGGGCAAGGGGGGGGGGCTTGGGGGGGCATGTATTTCTGTCCTGGTATCCCTAGTTTTGATGTGAATGTAGACCCAGGTAATGGACTTCGGATAGAGAAGACTGATGTACCAGTTCTACCCTTCCTGCTCTAGTACCTGCCAAAGAAATGATGAAACCAAAGCTCACCAAAGCTCAGCAATGGCGTGCTTGTTCTTAAGTTGAATTGTGAATAAAGGTAAAAGGGATAATAAGGAATGATTGCAGATAGTACATTACAGTGTGGACTGTGAGAAGGCAATGTTCCAACTGCCCTCCCTAATTCTGTCATAACCTACAAAAGTCTATTGGCTACTATGAGTAGGTTCAGTGAACAACATCTCTTCTCTACCTCACTCCTGGAGATATCTTTCTAATAGATTCATTTTGTTAAAGTTAGTAATTTGCAGTATTTGCTCTCATTAAGACCCCTGAATAATAAACCAGCACATAATTTTGGTCTTTTACATTTTTCTCTAATGTGAGATTAATCACTGCTAGTGCAGAGAAATACAATAAGACTTTATTTTCATTGAGAATTTTATCATTTCCTATAGATTGTTTTGTGTTTCCTGGAGTATATGTAATATTGATACAGAAATCTTTAATTAAGGCTGTTTAATTCTTGGTAAATTGTAAATTGTTTTTCTTATTCATTTTAGGAGAGTAAATCCATTAATTAAATATCTAGAGAAAAACTGTCTAAATTCTTATTTATTGGAAACTTATTACATTTATTATGTAATAGGAGATTAATGTAGGTTAGTCTCTGTGTCATGGTTACATATGATAGACAGTAAAACCTTGGATTGCAAGTAACTTGCTCTGTGAGTATTCCACAAGGCAAGCAAACATTTCTTTTCTTTTTTTTTTTTAAATTTTTTTAACGTTTATTTATTTTTGAGACAGAGGGAGACAGAGCATGAACGGGGGAGGGTCAGAGAGAGAGGGAGCACAGAATCTGAAACAGGCTCCAGGCTTTGAGCTGTCAGCACAGAGCCCGACGCGGGGCTCGAACTCATGGACCGCAAGATCATGACCTGAGCTGAAGTCGGACCCTCAACCGACTGAGCCACCCAGGCACCCCAATACGCAAGCAAACATTTCTAATGAATTTTAACTTCATAAATGAGTGATGTCTTGCAATATGAGTTGTACGTGATGCTGAATGTCACATGATCACAACTGAGCCTATGGTGGTTCTTCTCTCTCTCTCTCTCACTCACTGCAGGACTGTGGGTGATTATCTTCCCATGCTCGGATACTTGGTCTCAGGCCCCAGTGTGTGAAAGAAATCACTGATTTTTCAGAAGGTTGAAAGGTGCCCACAACTGGCACTCGTGTATTTTTTGTCACTTCAAAGCACCTATGGACAGTCCTTTGCTTTTCCAGACAAGAAGAAGCTTAGGAATGCTTTGCTTGATTCTAGGTCAGTCTGCCCGCAGATACAGCCCTTTCCTCTGCTACCTTTTTGCCAGTTACATTAAATGCAGTATATGACAAGAGATTATTAATACTTTACTGTAGTCAACATCTGTGTGAGCGTATACAGTGGCCCCCATGCAGAAAAGGATTCCATTGAGCTAATAGATATCAGTGATTCTGTCAGTGATAGTGAAAATCGTCCTACACAATAACCCTCCTCTCTCTTTTCTCCTTCCCACCATGAAGGTTTTCAAAGGTAAGTGAGGGTTAATTTGTTTATTTTTCTTTATATTTTGTATTTTATTCTTATGTATTATATTACAGTATTGTAATCATCTTTATATGAATTTTTGGGTTGTGGAACAAATCATCTGAGATTCCATTATTTCTTATGGGGAAATTCACTTCGATATTACAAGTGCTTTGGATTACAAGCATATTTCCAGAACAAATTATGCTCACAAACTAAGGTTTTACTGCATATATTTTTGATATATATGTTTTACATATATATGCCTGTTCTCTATATATCTATATATTTATCTACCTATCCATCCATCCATCATCTATCCATATATCTCATTTCTGTGATGCTGACAGCAGATAGTTCAGGACTTTCTATTGAGCATTCTTAGCTTGGGCTGCCATAACAAATTTCCATAGATTAAGTGGTTTGTAAACAACAGAAATTTATTTTCACACGTAGGGAGGTTAGAAGTCTGGGGTCAGCATGCCAGCATGGTTGGGTTCTGGTGAGAGAGCTCTCTTCCTCACTGGAGACAATCATCCTTGAACTGTGTCCTTACATGGCAAGAAAAGTAGTTACCTATCTCACCTCTTCTTAAAAGGGCACTAATGCCATTCGCGAAGGGTCTGTCTTTATGACTTAATTGTCTCCAAAATCCCTACCTGCAAATACCATTGCTTGGGGATCAGGCTTTCAACACACGAGTTTTGGAGGGAGACACAAACATTCAGCTTATGACACATTTCCTTAAGCTTTCTTTTCCAGTAATTTCCATAGTAGAGAGCATTATGAATTTTGACTTCTTTGGCAGGCTTGTAAGTTCTTCCATAAACAGCCTTTTCATTTTTCTGGAACTCAGATAAGAAGGAGATAGGAAAATTTGCATTTATTGAGCATTTACTATGTCCCAGCCCATCAGGCATGGCATTTTCAAAAGTTATGCAATATAATTCTTGCCATAGTCCAATCGTATAGATAATATTGTTCTTATTTCTTATTTTACAATTGTAAAAACCGACATTATAAAATTTATCCAAAGAAGCATATAAAATAAGTGAGGTAGGCAGGCTTTGAGGCTAAAAAAAAATCTTCATAAGTGTTTAAATCCCTTGCCTCCATCAACATTGGTACCACTACTAGCCCATTTGGTGTCTTTGTGTTTGTTAGCAAAAGATGCCTCCTACATGCGGACAAAACATATGGATACATGTCTTGGCAGAAGAATGAAACCTTGGTGTGAATTAGAGAAAGGCACCTCTTCTTCTCCATAGATGAATCTCTGAGCCAGGTCACACATCTTGGAGAACAGAACATCGGTCTGATTTTCACCTTCATTCACATCCGTGGTTGGATCTCCCTTAGTGCAGTACAACTTATAGAACTGAATGTGATGATCTTTCTTCAACATGACCTCTGCCAAAAAAATGTATATATTCTTGTTTAAGATCTCTCCTTTATTCAGATTTCAGCTTTAAGAAGAACCGTACACCTTTATGTCCTAATGTTTTTTTTCCCCTCATTTTTCTTTTATATAATAATGCCAATTACAGAGAAAATCTGTGGTCTCTAGCTGCTTAAGAAATTATTCTAAAATTTAAATCCTGAAATAACAAAATTATCTCACACGGATTCTGACAGTCAGGAATTCAAGAGCAGCTTAGCTGGGTGGTTCTGGCTTAGCATCTCTCATGATGCCGTAATTAAGCTGTTAGAGTATCAGTTGTATGAAGTTTTGGTCAGCCTGGAGGTGCTGCCTCTAAGCTTGCTCAGATGGCTACTGTCAGGGGCTTCAGTTTTTCACTACAGGGGCTGTTCCACAGGGCTACTCATAATATGACTTCCCCAGAGTGAGTGACCCATGAGAAGGAAGATAGCAACCATCATGGAAGCTGCAGTGGCTTGTATAATATAACCTCAGAAATAATTTATTTACTATTTCTTCTGCTACATTCTTTCTGTTGGTCACACAGACCAATCCTGGTTTTAAAAAAAAGTATGAATCATTGGGGGGTCATGTAACATGACTATCACACGTAAGATGGCTATCACATATAGCTAAGACTTGAGATATCATTATATGTGCCAAAAAAACTGATAAGATAAAAATGGGTGATATTCAGTTAATCCTCAGTGGTACATACATTGATTGGCATATATTTTGACAAATGTATGTTTGTTCTGATGTTTCTAGGCTTGTGCCCAACTGGTTGTTAAATGTTTTGAACGGCATTCCTGGAAATAGGTATTATTATCATCCTCACTTCACAGATGTTGGATGTTAAGTTGTTAGACCTCAATTTCTTCCTCAAATAAATGTTGTAACTAGGCTTGAAACTCAAAACCTTTCAATTACCATACTATTACCTCCTTTGGATTATCCAATTTTAATTTCAATCCATCACTTCTGGAAGTGAGTTGGCACCACACCAATATCAAACATGTTTCTACATGGATAAGTTTCAGTAACATATTAAATATAAAAGCCCTTTTAAAGCTAACTTGATGTTAAAAATCCAGAAAAAGAGATTTTATCATTAGATAGGTCAGAGGCTCATTTCACCCTTATGTTCAAAGACCAGAGCTCATGCTTCAGATAAAGAGCTTATCTCTTTTTGAAGAAGACATTCTACATTACTGTTTTCCTTGTGCCCTATATAACATTTAAATTTAAGTTTTTTTTTTTTCAACGTTTATTTATTTTTTTTGGGACAGAGAGAGACAGAGCATGAACGGGGGAGGGGCAGAGAGAGAGGGAGACACAGAATCGGACACAGGCTCCAGGCTCTGAGCCATCAGCCTAGAGCCTGACGCGGGGCTCGAACTCATGAACTGCGAGATCGTGACCTGGCTGAAGTCGGACGCTTAACCGACTGCGCCACCCAGGCGCCCCTTAAATTTAAGTTTTAAGGGGATAACCCTGTCACCAAATATTTACATTATGAATGTCAGTTCCATAGGACTGCATTGAAGGCAATGGGGATGGAAGGTTCCTGTACATTTATATACCCCTCCAAGAACAAAAAGTCTCATTTCTGTTTATTAAAATTATCAGTTAAAACTGGTTGACAGAGGGGAAAAAAGGCAACTGTGCTGAAACTTCCTATTTTCAAAGAAATAGGAAGCATGTTACAAAAGGGCCACCTAAGGCTGGGTTTGGGCTTATAAAAAATGGTCAATAACAACAAATATACTCGGTAAGAAAATAATTAGTGAATGTCATTTCTTTATTTTTATATTATGAACATAGGCATAAGAAGAACAAATGCAAGTTATTAATAGCAACCATTTTATCTAGTCCCTGATTCAGGCCGCATTTACAAAGGCCAAGTGAAATTGAACCTGAAGCAGTTACCTGGATATGAGCTCAGGACGAACCCCAATATTTTGCTGTTGTCTATTAGAGCAAAATATGCCCAGCAACCCAGTATATCAGGGGCTCTTTAGCTCTAGAGCAATGTGAATTAAGACAAAACCTATTTGGTTTGCACAAGCTTTAGATATTTTACTAACCATGTGGCATCTCTCCAGCTATAGAAATCAGGCTCTGTCCAGGGCCAGGTCTGTCTAAGAAAAATAGGCTATCACAAATTTTAACAAGCTCACATATTTTAATATCTTCTCAAATACGCTTTTGCTTTTCCATTTCCTACCTAATAATCACTCCTGTACTAAAAAGCATGGGGGTTGAGGGTCAAAATCTCCATCTTTTTTTCAAGATCAATCTTGTCTTAATCGATTAGGCTGCAAGTAACACTATGGCCCATGCCATACCTCAAAAAGCATAAACAAATATTCAATATATTCTTTACATTCCCACCTATGTCTTTCTTATAATGCCCTTTCCTGGATGCAAGATCCAAGAGGCTTACTATATCACAAAATATTCTAACTCAATTATTTGTGAAGGAAAATATGGAAGGAAAGGCATTGTGGGGATGTCCGGTCTCTCAAGATCAGGTTGCCTTGAAGAGTTCACTCTACCTTCCCTATTGTCTTTGTGAACAATCTCTCAATCAAAGCCTTATTCTACTCTTCAAAATATGACATTCTTTTTTTTTTAATGTTTATTTTTGAGAGAGAGACAGAGCATGAGTGGAGAAGGGGCAGAAGGAGAGGGGGACACAGATCCCAAAGCAGATCTAACTCACAAACCACAAGATAATGACCTGAGCTGAAGTCAGACACTTAATAACCAACTGAGCCACCCAGGTGCACTGGAAGTGTGACATTCTTTTCTTTTTTTTAATTAAAAAAATGTTTACTGTTTATTTTTGACAGAGAGAGAGAGACAGAGAGGGAAGGGGAGACAGAGAGGGAGATACAGAATCCAAAGCAGGGAGATACAGAATACCACGCAGGCTCCAGGCTCTGAGCTGTCAGCACAGGCCTGATTTGGGGCTCGAACCCACGAACTGTGAGATCATGACCTGAACTGAAGTCGGACGCTTCATCAACTGAGCCACCCAGGCATGCCAAAAGTGTGACATTCATAAGCTAAGTTTATAAAACTAGAATCTTTTTCCCTCAAGCTTTAGAAATCTCTTTCTTCTTAACATAAATGGTTTAAGACTAATGTGTTCTCAAAATGAGAAAAAAATGGGAAGAGAGGTTTGCATATTTTAATAGCTCTCTCTTTCCTTCTTCTAGTGAAGGTTTAAGATTATACATTATTTAATGAGACACTTGTCTATTGACTTTAATTCTATGAAATATCTTTTGGGTAACACATAAAGTGGACCTTTTTAGGGTGAAAAAAAGGTCATTCTTTACATTTAAGTCACCATATGACATCAAGGGAAAAATGAATTTACACACTACAAGTGGAGTAACTGTGATATAAATGTATGTTGCTGCTTAAGTTTTTACTATCTTTGTGGCCATTGAATCAACTCTGTCTCTTTTCTCTTTAAAACAAATAGGTTTGATTTTCTCCCCCAACTTCACTTTGCTAGTAGCAACCAATAGTGCTCTAACAAGGACTTTGTGTGCAGCTAGTGGAAAGATTGTCATGACCAATTAATGACTCTCATCATGAATTTGTGATGGAGGGTGATGGCATGTACTTGTAAAACATTTTGCATTCCTGGAGTATGTAAAGTCAAAGAGCAAAACTAACAAAATTTCCTACTCTTTAACTTTTGTGCTCTAGGGGAGTGTGTCCTGGACTTATGGAATTAGAATTGTCAGTGCTGGGGTTTGGAAATGCAAATTTTCAGAAGTTCCCCAAGTGGTTCCAATGCAGAGCCAAGTTTGGGAGCCATTATTTTAAGGATCAGACCACATCAAACATCTTTCACAGTTCTGAGGTAAGTGGTAAGCAGTGAGTATGTTCATGTATGTGGCAGGTGGAAGATGGTGGAAAGGAAACTAACCAAATTCTTGTTTCCTAATAGAAGCAAGGAATTAGTTTTGTCCTTTGCAATTTTTTTTTGTATGTGCATGTTTTTATTATCCTGGAGACATATTCGGGAAAATAAAATGTAGATAAAGACTTGTCCAGGAAAACAAGAATGAGATAGAATATAATCTCCATTAAGGTCATGGATCCCTCTTGTTCCTAATTTGGAATGGCTCATCTGCCTTATATAAAGTGGGAGTGGAGAATTGTGGCAATTATTTTGAAATTCATTGAATTACTTGATAATTGTTTCAAGTTTCCATTTTAATCAGACTGTAGAGACCTAACCATAATTTACTTCCTGGTTGAGTGATCCTAACAATGCTTGCACTGTTCTCTTTTAATAAGGTACAATTTTATCACAGACCATAGCATCTTATAAAGAAAGAAATACATGAAATCCCTTACTTCTTCCCATATACTTAGAGTTTCTTTGCTTCTAAAACCATGGAGCAGTTAACATATAAAATTTTTCGTGAACATGTTTGCACAGCTATCTTTCTATTCTCCTCTCACACATAATGTAGCTATTTATGTTAATGCATTCTAATAAAAGGAAAACTTTGAAAAAGTCCACAGAGATTAAAGTTTCTCAAGATGAATCATGATCTAATGATTAAAAATAACAATGTTTTGTAACATGCAAGATTATAACATATTGCAAAACATAATTGAAATTCCTGCATATGCCTAAGATATTAATATTTTTCCCTGCTTTTTTCTAATTAGATTGATGTGAGTATTTAAAAATCTGCTCCCCACATGTGCTTAAGGATGCCAGGTTTTTCCTGAGTCATTTTGCCAATTCAGATGCTGTGTTTCAATGTATCTTCTATTTCAGTGGTAGTATATACCTGTGGTATTTTAACATCACTGGAGAGTACTGGTATGCTGGGAATATCAGCACATAGGTTGAAACCCACTATCATTATGAGAAGATTGACAATAGTGATCCTTATCATCTGATCTGATTTGTATCCTCCTTTATTATTTACCTGCCCAAACCAATAGGCTTCTGGAATGTAGGAAAGTTTTGAAGTGTTGCTATAGACTGAATGTTTGTGTCCCTTCCCTACCATTTTTTTATGTTAAAACTTAACCCCAATGTGATGATATTTGAAACTGGGGACTTTGGGAGGTGCTGGGGTCATAAGGGTGGGGTCTTCATGAATGGGAGCAGTGCCCTTGCGAAAGGGGCCTCAGAGAGCTCTCTTGCCCCTTCCGCCATGTGAGGACACAGCAACCAGATGGTCCTCTATGAACCAGGAAGTGGGCCCTCACCAGCTACTGACACTGCTGGTGTCTTAAATGTGAATTTCACAGGCTCCAGTACTGTAAAAATAAATTTCTGTTGTTTAACTCAGTCTGTGGTATTCTGTTATAGCAGCTAGAATAGATTAAGACAAGTACAGACCTTATTTCAGACCAGGTATCTAGAAGCAGAACCTGACCCAGAATCTGGAGTGCATTTGACCTAATGACAAAGTGTGCTCAGGAGGAAAGAATTGAGAGAAGCAAGGTAGGAAGAGGATAGGCTCCTCAAGAGTTGCTCTATCTTAAGGCTAGAGGATCAGCATTTTGTATGCCCAGTCTATTAGTTTGCTAGAACTGCCTTACCAAAGTAGCACAGATTAGGTGGATTAAATGACAGATATGTATCGTCTCACAGTTCTGGAGGCTCTAAGTCCAAGATCAAGGTGCGAGCAGAGTTGGTTTCCTCTTAGGGCCACGCAGAAAGATCTATTCTAGACTCTCTCCTTGGCTTGCCAATGGCCACCATCTTGCCACCTCTTCACATGGGCATGTCTTTGTGCACTAGAGGTGGTGGTATCTCTGTTTTCTGTCCAAATATCCTCTTCTTATAAGGACATCCATCAGATTGGGTTGAGCCCACGCTAAGGGTCTCGTTTTAATTCAATTGCCTCCGTAAAGGAGCTCCAAATACAGTCACATTCTGAGATACTCGGGTTTAGGGCTTCAGTGCATGGGAGGGGCACACTTCAGCTCATAACATCCATCAGTCAGTCAGTGTCTGTAGGCCACCACTGTGGAGGACGGTGTAGAGTAACCTCCCAGGTGTCTCTGAAAAAGCACTTCAAACAGCTACAGCATGGGTAGATGTACTGGCTAGGAAAGGGAACTGGGGCAGAGCACCCTACAATGCCCACTGCAGAAATGATCAAAAATAGCAATGGCTAATGTTTCCTGAGGCTTAATAACATATTTCATAAAATTTAGGACCCCATTGATTATAAAATGCACTATTATTTTAAGTGCTATAAAGAAAAAAAAAAAAAGTGCCCAAGATGGGGATCTAATAGGAAACCTCCACATAAAACTAGGACACCCAACAGCTAAATCCTTAGTGTCAGAACAAATGAGTAATAAAATCACCATGCAGAAAAGAGCAATAAGGAACTTTCATGTTCCGACTTGGCACAGGATAGAAGGAAGAGAAAGACAACTCCCCTAAGAATAGGACCACAAGCTCTTATTAGCATGGATTTCTGACTTTATTCTCATGCCCAGAGTTGTCCAAAAACCTGAAGCAGACAACTTAAAGTGCTGTCAGGTATGTGGTACTCCAAATAACCGGCAGGGGCAAACACACATCTGGCTCAACAATGAAGTAAAATGCCTCTGATGAAAAAGCATTTCCTCCAGAAATGTGAACTAATGATAATAACATGATGATGAAAATAAAATAATAAATAATGATAAGGACAGATAAAATTTGGTATGTTCCAGGGCTTGTTCTCTAGGAGTTGGAAAATAACAGAATGTGGCCCAAATCTGGCTGTCACATTTTTTATAAAGTTTTATCGGAACATAGCGGCGCCCATTTATTCATATAGTCAGTCTGTGGCTGCTTTTGTGCAGAGTTGAATTTTTGCAACGATATGGTTTACAAAATTAGTGAGAGTTATTATGTGACCCCTTATAGAGAAAGTAAGCTGACACTGATGAACTTCTGCCTATTAGCTTATGAAATTTTCACAATAATCTTATGAGGTAGGTAGCATTATATCCCCATTTTACAGAGAGGGAAACAATTAAACTGCCTTACCCAGAGTTATATAGCTAGTAAGTGGTATAAGAAAGATTTAATCACAAGTGCACCATTCTTATCGCTAGTATTTAACTGTGCACAGAAATCAAGATGTACAAAGAAAAAGGACTGGCAATAAAAGGAGCTTACTAGACAATTTGTAACACAAATGAGTAAATATAGCTAGGAAGTGGCAGAAACAAAATTTGAACCCAGTCGTTCTGAATCCAAATCCCATTATGTCTTGGAAACTACATTTAAAAACTTAATGAACAGAGGGGCGCCTGGGTGGCGCAGTCGGTTAAGCGTCCGACTTCAGCCAGGTCACGATCTCGCGGTCCGGGAGTTCGAGTCCCGCGTCGGGCTCTGGGCTGATGGCTCGGAGCCTGGAGCCTGTTTCCGATTCTGTGTCTCCCTCTCTCTCTGCCCCTCGCCCGTTCATGCTCTGTCTCTCTCTGTCCCAAAAATTAATTAAAAACGTTGAAAAAAAAATTTAAAAACTTAATGAACAGAGACTCCTTTGACCTTTCCACTTAACTAACTTGCCAGAGCAATGGATACCATTTCCTCTGATAAAAATATGCTGACTCAGGCATCCACTAGACTACTTTCAAGTACTTTTGTCCCAGCAATTTAAGTGGATGATTCTTACTTGAATCAGTGTTTTATTTAACTGACCTACTAGAGTCTTGATTACATTGAGGAAGTGGTCATCCAGATATAGAACTTTCTGTAAGTTAATGGAGGGCATGGACAGAAAAGGTTTTTTCCTTGACAAAATATCCATTTATTTCTTAACATATACAAGGAAAGTCACTATTTTTGTTAACAACTGAATTTAAATTAATTGTAAGTCCCAACAGTTTGAATTTAATACTTAGTAGAAATTTTAAAAATCAAATTATGGAAAGAGACTAAATGTCCATCAACTGATGAATGGATAAAGAAGTTGTGGTTTATATATACAATGGAATACTACTTGGCAATGAGAAAGAATGAAATATGGCCTTTTGTAGCAACGTGGATAGAACTGGAGAGTGTGATGCTAAGTGAAATAAGTCATACAGAGAAAGACAGGTACCATATGTTTTCACTCTTATGTGGATCCTGAGAAACTTAACAGAAGACCATGGGGGAGGGGAAGGGAAAAAAAAAGTTGGAGAGATAGGGAGGCAAACCATAAGAGATGCTTAAAAACTGAGAATAAACTGAGGGTTGATGGGGGCTGAGAGGGAGGGGAAAGTGGGTGATGGGCATTGAGGAGGGCACCTGTTGGGATGAGCCGTGGGTGTTGTATGGAAACCAATTTGACAATAAATTTCATATTAAAAAATACAAAAATAAAATGAATTTTGAATGGCTTATGGGAGCTCAGCAAGAGAACAGAGAAAAGAGAAAGAAGATGGGTAGGTCAGAGGAAAACCTAGTGCAAAGGCCAGAGGGATGAAACAGCTTAACAAGTTGAGAGAGTTTAAAGTGGTTCTGTTTTCGTAGAGGGTGGGGTGCATGTTGGGGTATGGTGAAGGATGAAGCCAGTAGAAAAAAAATCATGAAAAGTCTGGAGTGGGAAAAGATTTAATTTTTTCTTTACATTTATTTATTTTTAAGAAACAGAGTGAGACAAAGCGTGAGCGGGGAAGGGGTAGAGAGAGAAGGAGACACAGAATCTGAAGCAGGCTCCAGGCTCTGAGCAAGCGGTCAGCACCAGAGCCTGAAGGAGTGGGAAAAGATTTAAAAGCGAGGCTTGGCCTTCAGCCAATGAGCAGTGGGGAACCACTGAAGAATTTAAACAGTGCAGTGAGGAACTCATATTTTCATTATTGAACAGTCATCTTGACAGCGGTATATCAAATGACTCGGAATGAAGAAGGAAAGGGTCTCTCCCAACCTTCCTTATCAGCCTTCTTTGCTGATCTCTCCCCTGTCAACTCTTTCCATGCTGCTGTGATGCAAGAGCCGGTCCTTGGCTTCTTCCCCTCACTCTCTATGCACAAACATCCACTGTGACTCACAAATCACAGCAGGCAAATGTGGTCCCTTTCCTGAGGAGCAGTCTAATGCTGCACACCACCAGCAGCGTGGAGCAGAGGAGTCTCAGATGCCATATATCCAAAAACGACTCACAGTCCTCCCCGTATCATGATCTCAAATCAGTGATCGGCCTTACTATACCATCAAAAGGAGGCTTTCCTAAATTCCTCTCTTTCTTTTCTGTTCTTTGTTTATTGTGGCAAGGACACTTAACACAAGATCCACCCTCTTAAATTTTATAGGCACGATGTTGTACGGCACATCACTAGACTTTATTCATCTTACATAACCGAAACGCTATACCTGTTGAACAGCAATTTCCTGTTTTCCCTCCTCCTGACCCCTGGCCACCACCATTCTACTGTTTCTGATCGACCACCATTCTACTGTTTCTGATCGTGACTGGAATCATGCAATCTTTGTCCTTCTGTCTGAATTCCTGTCTTTCATCACTTTCTCCATTTTATCCTTCAGTTTCAAATTGATACTTGAGTCCTGTTAACCCATTAATAGCCCTATTCTGGCCCTTAGTGTGGATCCTTGTTAACTCTCTCCTGAGGTGTGTGGCCTGGTCATCTCTCTGTGTGTCTTGTTTTACTCCTTTTACGTCTATTTTCTACACTCTGATACACACCATTCTAAAATACCATGCTGCTTCTTGCTTAAAACACTGTTTCCCCATTGCCTACAAGATAAACTCATCACAGTTCCCAGCTCCAACTGTAAATTGCAATCTCCTGAGGAGTTTTTAAAACCTATAGATGTCCGAATCCCTGTCTGAATGTCTGACCAGAGTCAGAGTCAAGGGTCTGGTGCGAGGCTTAGAACGGCTATTTTCTAAGAGCTTCCCAGTTGATTCTGATGTGCGGCTGTGAGCGAGAATCACTGTCAGGAGCCACAGGAGCTGTCGGTGAATTACGCATGGCTTACATCTGCAGCTTCTCCCTCAACCTCATGGTCAGTCCAAGCCTGTCCTTCAGCCATGTTGCAAGAATGAAAAATTCTCAAATATGTCAATCTATTCCAAGCCCTCCAGTTTTCAGTTATGCTTTTCTCTGTGGCTGTATTGCTCACCTTTCTTCACTGTTGCTTGACTCTTCTCACCAAGTAGAACAGACTTTGACCCCAAGCCATCAGGTGCTTCCCCAAATTTTAGAGCATCTACCACTTCATTGCACTTGTTCTTTACCTATTTGTCTTCCCCCCTCAGCAGATCAGGTCTAGTTTCATCCCTAGTGTTATCCCAGAACCTTACATCTAGAATAGACTCTCCTAACTATAGTATTGTTACTATTTCAGAGCAAATAGTCCTCTGTAGTAATAGGTTGACCTATGCATTGTGGGAAGGTTAGAAGCATCCCTGGTCTCTGTCCTCTAGACGCTAGTACTACTCCTCTTCCCACTTGTGATCATCAAAAACGTCTCCTCTGAGTGGAAGTAGGGGGCGATATCAGCTATGGATGCAGACAGCTGAGATGCTAAAGCTGATTGGAGGAGGGAAGTCATTTAAGGCCTGGAAGACTTCCATATTGATGGCTGCTGTGAGTCAAGCCTCTTATTTGTTCACACCTGTGAACAAGCCTCTTATTTTTCCACACGTGTAGCCTCCTCCCATTTAGACTCAGGGTTTGACCACGTGACTTGCTTTGGGCAATAGTCACCAACAAGCATAATACTCATGTGGCTTATAAGAGTGTTTTTTGCAGAGGGGGTTGCTATCTTCGCATTTAGATACTATGTATAAAGCCCAAGGCAGAGTTCTTGAGGGTGAACAACCGCAAAGAAGGAGAAGCACCCAATGATTAGAAGAAAGAAGTCGAGCTCTTAGCTTGCCTAGCATAAGAACATACCCAGGTAAGGGCAGAGTCAGAACCTCATAGCCAAACCACAGAATCATGAGAAATCATGAATCATTTTTCAGTCACTAAGCTGTGGGGTGGCTTTTCACATAGCAACAGAGAACGTGGAGGTTATTGTGAAAATCCAGGGGAAGAAACTGAGAATCTGAACTAGGGCAGAGTTAGTGGGAATGGGCAGCTTCATGGGAGTGTGTTTTTATATTCTTTGCTGACAAATCTATTAAGTTTCCAGAAGGATTTGAACTTATAAATAATTGATGATTTAGGGGTGCCTGGGTGGCTCAGTCAGTTGAGCTTCCGACTTTGGCTCAGGTCATGATCTCGCAGTTTTTGAGTTCCAGCCCGGTGTCGGGCTCTGTGCTGACTGCTCAGAGCCTGGAACCTGCTTCGGATTCTGTGTCTCCCTCTCTCTCTGCCTCTCCCCTGCTCACGCTCTGTCTCTTTCTGTCTCTCAATAATAAATAAACATTATGAATTTTTTTAATTAAAAAATTGACTATTTATAGTTGTACATCTCTTTAAGGATTCAGAAATCCTTCTATATCTTAGTACTTTTTTTTGAGAGAGAGAGAGAGAGAGAGAGAGATTGAGAGGGAGCATGAGTGGTAGAGGGAGAGACAGAGAATCTTAAGCAGGCTTCTCACCCAGTGAGACCATGAGATCATGACCTGAGCTGAAATCAAGATTTGGATGCCTAAACGATCGAGCCACCCAGGTGCCTCTCTTAGTACATTTTAAATTAAGTGTGCCATGCATTGGGTACTTGGCAAGCATATTTCATTGAACTCTCAATAACAACACTATGAGGTAAGGCATGGTATCCTCTCATTTCATAGATGAGGGCACCAAGACTCATAGAGTCAGGGACTTGGCTCCCATGAAATAGCTAGGAGATGGTGGAACCAGGATCCAGAGTGAGCTTCATGTGACTCCAAGCCATTACTTTCAGACACTCTGTTACATTTTTCAAAAAAAATCCTTTTGTGTAATTTAAGATCGTCTCTATTTGATCTTGGTGGGAGGAAAGAAAAGCCCTTTACTCATCTTCACCAACTTCTTTCCTGGGTACATCAATGGTACATCCACCCCTTCTAAACAATAAAAGATACAGAAGAAAAAATGTGGACATGGGCTTCCAGCCTATCTTAGCCAAGACAGATTATTTGCTCTTAATTAACCGACTCTCCATTCTCTTTCCTTTTTCCAAATCTAAGGGAATTCTGTCTTTGCCTGCCGATCCCAGGGTATTTTGTGAAGTACAGCCAGGACCTTGGTGAGTGAGAAACTCTACATACAAGGACAGAAGTCAGAGGTGTGCTTGTACTGAAGGCAGGGATTTGAGGGGAGAGAAGGAATGGATGGGCTTCAAGAGTGGACATGTTCACTGTGAAGGTTATACATTGCTTTGGTGGTTTTATTTACAACCTTCCTCAATGTTGCTCTTACCCTCTGAAGCCACTTAACCAAAGACTATAGACTTTCATGAGGAAAAACTCAAGAAAACTAAACCTTTCCCCAAACTTGGAAAAATAGAGGAACGTGCTTAGTCACCCTAGTAGTTTTTTCAGCGGTGGGAGGCTTCTGTTTAAATTTGTTCCTCTCCACTACCAAAAGCAGCGTCAGGAAATTCCTCCTGCGAAGCCATTGTTTATTAGCCATCTTTTGAAATTTGGATTTTGAGATTCCAAGTTAAATTAACAGCAGCCTGTATGTAGTCTTGACTGCTTCCAGAGACGGAGTTAGATAAAATGTCTAGTCATCTGGTATAAAAGTTTCTTACCATGTTTAAACTTCCTACTGCCACTTTGATATTAGTAGTGTCCGTTTGGATTTGAAGAATGAGAATTAGTTGTGTATCTGTTTGTTTTGCTCCAACTTTTAGTTATGCCATTGGCTTGAGATAAGACCATATTACATCCATGTGAGGGAGAACTAACAGTGTTTTGACAATGCAACATATGGTGTAGTTGAGTGCTTGTTAACTGTGTGCATGCATGTAAGTTGATAGTTATCTGGAAAATAAAATAAATTTTATTTGGCTCGAGTCTAGGCCATTTTCCACCGTCGCAGAATTTTTTTTCTTCACTATTGAATCTGGCACATGACCAGCAGGGGGCACTGATCAAACATCTCTGCTTTTAAAAATCAGAATCCTGGTACATTGAGTAGTTTAACAGTCGTATTAGATTTTTTTTCTTTTCCTCTGCAAAGCATTTTCTAAGTGGAAGGAAAGTTTTGAAAATGATAGGTATACAGGCCTTGGTAAATGGTTTATGAATTTAAAAGAATCATTTTCAACACAACTCCAAACTGAACTCTGTAGCAGGACTATCCAATTCAATAAGCCATTTGCCAAGTGTGCCTACTGAGCTCATAGAACGTGGCTATTTTTAATTGAGATGTACTGTAAGTACAAAACACAGATTTTGAAGACTAGTGCCAAAAAATAACGTTGCTTTCCCTCAGTGTCTCTCATCTTCTCAGATGAATGCAGAAACAAGTCCCAAATGGTAGAGTGGCATTATGGGAATTACTTGAAAACTTTGTTGTTGTTGTTGTTCATTTACTTATTTTTGAGAGAGATAAAACATGAATGGAGGGGGCCAGAGAGAACAAGGGAGAGAATCCCAAGCAGGCTCCATGTAGAGCAAGATGTAGGGCTCGATTCCACTACTGCAAGATCATGACCTGAGTTAATATCAAGAGTCAGATGCTGAATGAAGCAACTGAGCCACACAGGTGCCCCTGAGAAAACTACTTTTAAAAAGCCTAAAGCAACTTCAGAGCTTTTGTCTTCATGCTGGGAGACAGTCTTGAACTTAGAGAAGTCCTCTGAATCTAATGGTGCATAACAACAAACAGGAAAGGTTTGTTTGATTAAAAGAAAAATGGTGTTCTTGGTTAAATGATGAGATGTGGAACCATAGCTTCATGTTAAACAAATAAACTCTAAGCCCTTACTTTATGCCAGAGCCTTTCACGTAATTACCTCATTTAATTCTCACAAAAGCTCAGCAGGACTCAGAATTATTCCCATGCTATAGATGAAAATTTGAGACCTAGAGAAGTTAAGCAGCTTTGCTGAGACCATACAGCTGGTAAGTGGCAGAAGTGACCTCGGAACCTGGATTTGTTCAGCTTGTTTGATCTGGGTTGTCACTAACAGATGAACATTCTGGGTCTGGGGGTGGTGACTGGCTGGCAATCAGTAAGTGGGCTCTCAGGTGGTCATTAGCTGTATCCGTCGAAAAGCAGGGAGCTGATGGCTTGGGAGCAGGGACATCGCGTTGGACAGCCAGCCATGAGATGCTGAATAAATCACAGTTACTGTGCTCAGAGAGAGAGCATACAGAACAGAAAACAGCCTCTTATTTTGTGATCTTAATAAGCTGAATGTTTCATTGTTCTCACCTCTGGTTGGGGCCTATTTTCAGCAACAAAATATCTGCTTTAGAACTATAAATATTCTGCTGATTAGACAAACTGGGTTCATTAGAAAGATCAAGCATAAAAGAGAAGTTAGAGAGAAAGCAGAATTTATCAGCATGGTTCAGACACTTGGGCTTACCGCAGTGTCATTTTCTCCACAACTGGATTCCTGAGAACAGCAAAGCTATCTCTTTTGTCATCACCCCTACTGTTATCTAGTGTAGAAACCGGGGAAGTGTCACCGTAATTGTGTTCATGGCGTCTTTGTAATTTTCTGGGCTTTGAATGAGCCAGCCTCAAAACAGTGCAGATCAAGCTGCTTTAGGCAAAGTGAAACTCATCCTGCCAAGAAGTAGTAATGGTCTAAGAAAGGCCGAGGTTATCAGAACAGCTAATATTTATTGAGCACTGACAATTGGATGAATGGCCGTATGCAATATTTCACTTAATCCTAATTGATATTAGGAGACCAGCATGGAAAAACTTATGCACAGCAAAGAAAACCATCAACAAAGAAAAAGGCCACCTACTGAATGGGAAGACATATTTGCAAATGATATATCCGATAATGGGCTAATAGCCAAAATATAGAAAGAATTCACACAACTCAATAACAGCAACAACAAAAAAGATGAAAAAAAATGGGCAGAACATCTGAATACACCTTTTTCAAACACCTACAGATGACCAAGAGGTAGTTAAAAAGATGTGCAACATTGCTCATCATTAGGGAAATGCAAACAAAACCACAATGAGGTGTCATCTCAGATCTGTCAGAATGGCCAGAATCAAAAAGATAAGTAACAAGTGAGGATGTGAAGAAAAAAGAAACCCCATCCACTGTTGGTGGGAATGTAAATTGGCACAGCCACTATGGAAAATAGTATGGGGGGCCCCTCAAAAAAGTTAAAAAACTACCATATGATTCAGCTATTCCATTTCTGGGTATTTATTCAAAGAAAACAATAACACTAATTCGAAGAGACACGTGCACCCCTATCTCCATGGCAGCATTATTTACAATCCCCAAGATATGTAAATAACCTAAGTGTCTATCGATGGATGAAAGGATAAAGAAGATGTGGTACACACACACACACACACACACACACACACACACTAGCATACTACTCTGCCATTTTTAAAAAAGGAAATCTTGCCATTTGTTACAATAGGGGTGGACCTAAAGGTATTATGCTAAGTGAAATAAGACAGAGAAAGAAATATTAGTGTATGATTTCCCTCATGTGGAATCCCAAAACAAACCAAAACCAAATGAACAAAACAAAACCAATACAGAGAACAAATGAGCGGTTATCAGAGGGGAAGAGGTTGGGGGATTGGGTGGAAAGGGAGAAGGGGACAATTGTACAATGGTGAGTGGAAATAAGCACTATGATGGTGATCACTTTATAGTGTATACAAACATTGAATTATTATGTTGCATACCTGAGACTAATATAATAATGCTATTTACCAATTTTCACTTCAGTTAAAAGAAAAAGAGAAAGTGAGCAGCGTGTATTTAGCCCTGTTTTACTGAAAATAACACAGACTGAGGAAGCTTGTGGCTGTTCGAACTCGTAGATCTCTCCCGAGTTGTGATTTCAATCACTGAGTTACCATTACACTCTCCTGTGTTCCTTAGAGAATGTCTTACTATCATGAAAAAAGTTATATTTTCTTTCTCTGGCCCATTTCTTGAAAATAATGCAAAAATCTATATCGAAGGCACTTGCAATGCACTGGATGCTTTTATCTATTTTCATTCTCTCACTAACAAAAAATTGATACCAAATGTAAGTCCATGTATTTATGAAGGCAGTTCCTTCCTGCTCACCTCATTTTGCTGTTTGCTTTTACTGGAAGAAAGGAATAACTGAGAGCAACCTTTACTGCCATAATTGGATTTTTGCCATCAGGTATGGCTTGGTACAATTGTATCCTAGAAGAAATAATGTACATTTTGGGTTTAGTTTTATAGAATCTATTTTCTGTAACCTTAAAGGTCTTAAGTTTTTATCTAGGAATGCATTATATTCAATACTTTAAACTTGCTTGTAACCTGCTAGGGGGCGGGGAAAGGCTAATTTAAGATCTTTCTAATCTTGTCTTCCAACCTTACAGTGAACATACCCATCTGAAATTTACATTTTTAGTAATCGTGAACTTTGCATAAAACTTTTAAAAGTGCTCTTATCTACAAACTGCAGAAACTGAAAGGATAATTTAGTCTCCAAAATCATTACCGAAGCACTATTGTGTCCTTTATGTTGTTTAAAGATTTTGTCATTTCTTTTAGAATACGGTTTAAAAAAATCTTTGTTTAAAGCCTGAAATATCATGCATATTGTATTAGATGAAAAGTTAAGGTTTGGGGAAACTATTGATATTACTATTTTATGATTAACCGTCAGGAGCTTGCATTTTATGGAAAACTACTGAGCTGGTCCCAGTTGTGGAAATAAGAGTGAAAGGCTGTTTCAGTAAGAGTCTGAGAGTCAAAACAAGGAAGGGGTAATAGGCATCTTCCCAGTGGCCAGCTGCTTTCTACTGAAAATTCATAACTGGAAATTTAACAGGGTTACCTGGAGCCTTATAAAATTATATTGTGCTCCACTGTTAGAAATGACCTAAAACAGAAAATGTAATTCGAGATAGCAATGCTGAATACACTTTTTCAGGAAAACCTAAATTCTTTGGAAACTAAGTGACAGATAATCCCCAGAAGGAATTATGGTAGATTCTTCTAGTGAAAGCAGTACTTCTCTTAATAGGTATCAAACAATATTCTGTGGATTTGTATTATGTATCTCAAGAGTTTGAATAAAACCCTATTTTCTTTTCCTTTTTTCTAATCGTCCAGTCCTGACTGATCCCCTTAGAGTTAGACTTGAAGAGCCGACTTGTTACTTGACATTATTCATGTGTCTAAAACATTGCTTTTCAAACTTCAACCTGTACATGTCATACTGTCAAAATGTCGACTCTGATTTATCAGGGACTGGAATTGGACCTGGGATTCAGCATTTCTAAAAATAGGCTGATGTCCACTCTCCTGACCTGTGAACTGAACTTCGTGTAGGAAGGCAGGGGAGCCCTGCTACATTCAGCTTGTATTGGTCTCTGGTCTCATTCAGTTCGTCCGCAAATCTTCTCGTTCACCCTCAAACTCTATCCTGTATAGGACAACGTCTCACACATAACTGCATAAATAGGATCCTAGGCCAAACCACCATCATATCCTTCCTAATTACTGTGCTTGATTTCTAGCCTCCTAAATGGCATTTCTCTTTTGAATTGATAAATAAGATTACATGTTTAGGGTATACAACATAATGGTTCTATATTTGTTGTATATTATGAAATGTTCATCACAATAAGTCTGGTGAACATCCATCAACATATGTAGTTACACTTTTTTTTTTAATGATGAGAACTTTTAAGATCTACTCTGAGCAACTTTCAAATATACAACACAGTATTAACTATAGTCACCGTGGTATACATTATATCCTTATGATCTCTGTGACTTATTATTTTATAACTGCAAGTTTGCACCCTTTGACTCCCTTCACCCATTTCACCCACCTAACCTTCACCTCTGGTGACTGCCAACCTATTCTCTGTATCTGTGAGTTTGTTTGTTTGTTTGTTATGTTAGTGGTGTTTTGGTTTGCTTTTGGTTTTAGTTTTTTTTTTTTAAACTCCACATATGAGTGAGATCATGTGGTATTTGTCTTTCTCTGACTTATTTCACTAAGCATAATGCTCTCAAGGTCCATCCACATTGTTTTAAGTGGCAAGATTTCCTTCTTTTTTATGGTTGAATAATATTCCATTATGCATATGTGTGTGTGCAAGTGTGTGTGTGTGTGTGTGTGTGTGTGTGTGTGTGTGCGCGCGCGCGCATAATCACATTTCTTTATCCATTCATCCATTGATGGACACTTGGGAATTTAAATTGCTTCTATGCTTTAGCTATTGTAAATAACATTGCAAACAACACCTCTCTTTGATTCTAGCCCTTGCTCTGGTATGTATTTCATACAAATGGCAGAGAAATCTTTTTTCAAACATAAATAAAATCATAGCAAATGTATTCCTTATTATCCTCCAATTATTAACAAAATAACCTATTAAAAACAAAATCTAAACTCTTTTCCAACTGTAAGACCCTCTGTTATCTGTACCCATTTCCTTTTCCACATTACCTATTATTTTTTCCTCTGCCTTTTACTACAATCCAGCCATACAGACTGCCCTGTTATTCCTTTAAAATATCAAGTACATTCTCAACTCCGTGCGTTTGCACTTGATGTTCCCTCTTCCTTGGAAATTTGACTCATTAAGTTACATTATTCAAGACTGCTTCAATATCTGCTCTTCAAGAAACCTTCCCCACACCTGTGTAAAATACCTTCTGTTCTAATTATTATGGATGCATATAACTAATCACCAATAATTTTAATGGTTTAAAACAAAAACATTTTTATTCTCACATCTACAGTCTGGACAGGGATTGGTGAAAACAATTCATTTCTGTTCTACTCAACTTGGCTGAGGTGGCTAAAAGGATGGGCACTGGAATCATCTGAGGTCTCAATCATATACATGCCTGATACCTGGACTAAGAAGACTCAACAGCTGGGGTCAGGCATCTGTCTTTCTCTCTTGTAGTAATACCACCTGTTCTCTCTACCATAGTTGCTTCAGGTTAGCCAGACTCCAAAAGCACAGGGAAGGGGGAAAGCCAGGTGGAAGCCAAATGGCTATTTGTGACCTAGCTTTTGAATTTACTCATACACTGTGATTTCTGCTTTATCCACATCTGTCAAATGTGGATTTCTGTCTTTATTCACATCTTTCCACTTGTCAACAAGTCACTAAGGATGGTCCATATTCAAGGAGGGGGAATTAAACTTTCACCTTTTGGAGGAAGAATGTCAAAGAACTTGCCAATACTTTGTAAAAAAAAAACCACATCTTCCAACTATTCATCCAGTATCTTGCCTAATTTTTCTTCCTAACACTGCTTAATATATGAAATCACATTCTTCTTTGTACCTCCTATCAGAATGCAAGTCCCAGCAGTGGAGGGGCTTGATCTTCTTTACTGTTGTATTACCAGTGACTCAAAAACTTCTAGGCAAAGAGTAAGCATATACAAGTACTTGTTGAGTTGATTTGTTTATTAAAAAAACCTATTTTCCCTGAAGAACTCAGCCGAATTCCATTTAATGTTATTAATTAATTGATTTAATATATGAAATCTGCTTAGAATACTGCAGCCCACATGGTTTATGCTTAGTTGATACTAGATGTCATTCCAAATAATAGCTCACATTGATGGTGTGCTTAATGCACACCAAATACTTCGTGTGGAGTATTACTCAATCTCTCAAGAAATATACAAAATGATATTGTTATTATGTCCTTTTTTTCACACAGCTTCTTAGCAGCACTTGAATTTAAAACTAATCTTTCCCAATTCCAAAACACAAGCTTTCAATCTTCCTCTGTGGTGTATTTTGATCATTTATGCTGGCAAAGTGACAAGAAGAGGTTTTGCATGGAAAGAACACAGTGCCTTCTCCTGATTCTTCTATTTCACTTCTTTGAGCCTAATTTTCCCCTTTAGTGAAAGGGCAGTGATAATACCCATTTGAGAGGGGTTCTATAAGTTTCAAATGAACTATCTGTGAGAGTGGCTTGCCGAAATTTTACTGCTAAAGGAGTATCATATAATTCTTAATATTTCCATGTGTATCTGGATCATTCCAATAGACACTTTTTATCCGTGTTTATAAATTTTTGTTCCTGGGACATGACTGATGGTACTTGTCTATCTATCCGATAGTGACTTGGACAGTTTAAGAGTTTGATAGAGTTTTGGGGCACCTTAGTTGGTCAGTCAGTTGAGTGTCTGACTTGAGCTCGTGTCATGATCTCAAGGTTCCTGAGTTTGAGCCCCATGTCTGGCTCTGTGCTGACAGCTTAGAGCCTAGATCCTGTTTCAGATTCTGTGTCTCCCTCTCTCTCTGCCCCTCCCCTGCTTGTGCTCTGTCTCTCTGTCTCTGTCTCTCAAAAATAAAAAATAAACATTAAAAAAAGAGTTTGATAGAATTTTGAAATTAATGAGTAGGGTCCAAAAATCCTGATGTGAAGAATAATCTTAAAATATGTGTGTTGTTTGTATTTATTTGGCACTCAAATGTCTCAAATTATTTCCAAAGTAGATATGGTGATTGTCGTATAATAACCACTTGGCTTACTTGGCATAGCACTATTTAAGTGGGAAGATAGAAAGAGAGGTTCAAAATTCTGGTGTAGAATAGGCACATTCCTAAATGTTTTTAAGCTTCCACTCCCTCCTCTCTAAAATGGAGATCATAATATCAATCTCATGGGCTGATTAAATGGTATAATGTAAATAGTAGTGTTCTGTAAAATATATGATGACAGTATAAGGAGTCATTGTCCACTCCTAAGTCCAGACTCATTTCTACTTGTCTTAGAATGAACGGTACATTGGTGACTCTTAAAAAAACAAAGTCCTAAATGTCCTTTTATTTATGTTTATTGAGCCTTAATTGATAGGCATTTTGAGAATTTCAGGTGTACAACATTGGCGTGATAAATTTACGTATTGCAATGTGATTATTACTATAGTGCTAGTTAACATCTCTATCAAGTCATATAATTATCACTTTTTTTTGGTGAGAACAGTTAAGATCTAGTCTTAACACCTTTGAAATTTATAATACGGTATTGCTGACTATAATCACTAGGCTGTGCATCAGATCGCCACAGTTTATTTATCTACTAGCTTTAGGTAGGTTCCCTTAAACAACATCATCTCAATTCTCCCACCCCACCAACCCCAGATTCTGATAACCAACAATCTACTCTCTGTTTCAAGAGCTCAAATGTTTTAGATTTAATATGTAAGTGATATTATATAGTATTTGTCTTTCTCTGGCTGACTTATTTCACTTAGATAATGCCCTCAAGGTCGATCAATGTTGTTTCAAGTGGCAGGATTTCCTTTTCTATCATGGTTAAATAATATTCCATTTGTGTATATATGCTATAACTACTTTATCCCTTCATTTATTGATGGATATTTGGGTTGTTCCCTTGACCTGGCTATTGTGAATCATGCGGTAATAAACACAGGACTGTAGCTCTCTCTTTGATATCCTGTTTTCATTTCCTTTGGATAAATACTCTGAAGTGGGATTGCTGGATCATATGGTAATGCTATTAATTTTTTAGGGGATCTCCACACTCTTTTCCACAGTAGCATAAACAATTTACATTCCCGTTAACAGTGCACAAGGGTTCTCTTTTCTCTACATCCTCACGCTATAACACTTGTTATTAGCTTTTGTCTTCCTGATAATAGCCATTCTAACAGGTGTACCACGATATCTCGTGGTTTTGACTTGCCTTTCCCTGATGATAGTGTATCTTTTCATGTTCCTTTGGTCCTTTTAGAGATTACTAAAGCCAGATATATTAAAATTACCAAAGAAATGAAATCACGAGGCTTATCATAGGAGACAGATTTTTGCTTCATATTATACAGATGATTGTCTTACGTTAGGACATTACCCACAAATGTTGTAACTGATGCATTTCAATCCTTGATTGTTGTTACCAGGTAGAAATAGAGCATGTCCTGCAATGAGTCCATTGTCTCTCAAGTAACACTCTCCAATTCTTCCTTACTGATAGGCGTTTGATTTTGTTTGGAATGGCATTGTGACCAGCCCCAGGGGAAAATTCGTAATGGATTTTAGCTCATTGTATCATTCCTATTGCTAGATACCTGCTTCTCCCAGTCCATGTATAGCTAGACTTGACCATGAAATAAAATTACAGTCAGAAAGGTACAAGTTGAAGTCCACACTAGGGCTTTTAGGGAGAATGGACTTTCTGATAAGAGCCGCATAGACGAGCCACTGCTATAGTCCTTTCCATTCCTTCCTGTTTGAAGTATTGATGTCTTCCTTATATTTGCCACCATGAGAAATAGAGCAATAAAATTGAAATATGTTTTATGTAATAGAATCCTGATATAATTGAGGTTCTCAATAAGTCTACCTACAGATTTCTTAAATTTTTTTTTCAACGTTTATTTATTTTTGGGACAGAGAGAGACAGAGCATGAACGGGGGAGGGGCAGAGAGAGAGGGAGACACAGAATCGGAAACAGGCTCCAGGCTCTAAGCCATCAGTCCAGAGCCTGACGCGGCGCTCGAACTCCCGGACCGCGAGATCGTGACCTGGCTGAAGTCGTACGCTTAACCGACTGCGCCACCCAGGCGCCCCTACCTACAGATTTCTTAAGTAAACAATAAAAATTCTATGATTAAAGCCACGCTTCATTTGGTTGTTGCTGCGGTAACTTGGAGATGAATGTATCCTGACATCTATTTACACTATTTTAAGCATCTAGGAAAGAATGGTCATAAAGTAAGTCCTTTATTTACTATACTGAAACAATAGCATCTTGAAAGAAGCCATTTTGATTCCAGCAAAAATAGGAACAAAGAGAAACAGCTAAGTTCAACAAACTCCCCACAAATGCTAATTCTCTCAGTTTCAGCAAGCCTAGCAACATCCAGAATGTATCCTTCTCAGAAAAGATACCAGTAAGGTTTCACTAATTACATTTGGTGTGACCAACTGAGGATAAAAAACAATGAAAGAATTTTTAGATTGCTGTTCATCATTCCTATTGACTTGGAAATGTTGTACTCTGTTCATTTGTTCTTTAGTCCCTTATTTTGTATGAATTTGCTATTTCATGTTCTGCAAAGGAATTGAAATCATTGACCTGAAAGTTCAAGCCTTCTGGATCCAAGGGGGTGAAAAGTCAGGTGGTAAAGTGACCCAGTAGAAAAGAAAAGTAAAATCCTGTGAGGCCAACTTGGAGAGTTAGCTTTCTGTCATAGGAGCAGTAAGGAGCAACTGCAATATCTTATTCACAGAAAGACCTCATGAGATGTACATTTTAAAGAAACCATTCTGACTGCAGCATAAATAAGATGGGGGAATGTGGGGAGAAAGGGACCTCTCAGTTGTCATTATGTAGGCGGAGATAATGGTAATCTAAATGTGGGCTGGAAAGAACAGACAATGCTTGAAGACAATTAAAGAAAGCAGATATGAACAGACAAGAGTGTGTGTTACATACAGACATGGAGGGAATCAGAGTAGTTACAATGATAAAAGCATGTGGATTTCTGATTTAAGAATACCACACAAAAGACAGAGGAATTGTTTGCTGGGATTGGCAAAGTAGCCCCAAAACTGCAAGGAGGTAACATTCAAAGAGGGAGAAAGGTATAGGACACATTGGTGAACATGTTTAGAATACCATTAACATCGGGGATGTCTGTTGATTATGGGTTGAAGACGAAGTAGCCGATGAATTCTCAGAGAGTGAAGGCACAAAAATCTTGAAGGGATAGAAAAGAGAGGAGTTAACTGGAGGAAAATGGAGTTGGAAGGTTGAAGAGAATTTTTTTTTTTTTTTGTGAATAGGATCCAACCTGAACAATAATTATCTTTATTCTCATCCCTTACAAATCATATACTGAAACAAACACATTTGTCATTTTCCTTTTTTTAGACTAATTTGGTGCCATTGCAGGCAATACAAAAAAAAAAAAAAAAAAAAAAAAAGATGGTCCAAAACGATGAGAATTTCACCCCAGAGGTAGCACTGTCACTCAGAAACCAAAAGGACCATCTTTAATTTGGAAACAACAATAGTGCAACACACAGGATTATAATGTTCCTCGTTGCCTCTTCCATAGCAGACATTGCCCAGAGGCTGCTGCTTGCTAACCTGCCTTTCCCTTGGACCATATGTCCTCCAGGAGGAATGAGAAATCTCTAGCATGCAGCTTTCCTTGTCAGGGGGCCTCCTGTCTATTTCATGCGTTCACGGAAACCATTTCAGTTTTTGTTTAGCTTGTTGGTGTTGAAGATAGGTCCATTTCTACAAATAAGGAGTCAAATAGCTCATGTGTAGAGCTGTGTATCTGACTTGGAAAACCAACCATATTTGTGGTAGATTTGCCACGTATTCACAACATCTGTTTCCTCTTCTTTCTGTGTACTTACCTGGACTACATCTCCCAGCTTCTCTTGCTGGAAGGTGAGGTCATGTGGGATACAGAATGTGGACTGAAATGGTACATCTGACTTAAAACCTCCACATGTTTTCCCATATCCATTTTCCTTTCAGCTGACTGGAATGGATACAACCTCCAGGGCAAACTTGGAAGTTACTTGTTGAAGATCATGATGTCACAAGATAAGAGTCTGTGTCCCTGATTCACCACCTGGAGGAGAGCCATCTGCCTGTCAGAAATTTCTACCAGTAAGAAATAAATTTCTATTATTTTAGGCCTCTGAAAGTTTAGGGTTTATCTGTAAAAACAATTGGCCAAAATAGTAACAGATATATTACTCACCGTAACAAATGTATATTTATCATGGTACTAATATGTGTTATATATTAATTTACTGAATACCACTCACTATATAACTATTTTATTATTTAATTCTCTTATCAACTCCATGAAGTAGATACTATGCCCATTTTACCAATGGGGGGAGGGGCTAGGTTTCAGAGTGATTGCCAAACTGGTTCTAAAACTCTACAACTTTGCAAAGGCCATTTAGAAACTGGTAGTGTCTTCACCTAAAACATTATTATGAAACAGAGTCCAAAAAGGTTTGCCTCTTCCCTGTGATTTCAACTTCATTGCAAAAGTAGTTCTTTATTCCTTTTAAAATGTGAATGTATAAACCAACCAAAGCAGGTATATCTAATACATAATTTACTGTATTATAATTCATAATAGCATTTTAATTACCTGAAAAATTAAATGTTCTAACATGCATAAGAAAGGTCAAATGCTGGAATAGAATCTCATTTAAAATAACAGAAAAAGGAAAGTTTCTCTCCTGTTAAAATAAGTCCAAGAGACAGGGGTATGTCACCTAATAAAAACTTCCCAGACATACCTTTTCTTGGTGTAACCTTTTCAAACGAACAGCTCAAAACTAGCCTTTCTTGACCTAAGTGTATATGCTTGAGTACTGCACAATCCTGAATATTCACATTATGGTTCGTTGAAAAGGCAATGGGCTTTGCAACAAGATTGACAACAAAAGGAAAAATGATGAGGAAAATTGCCTTACTTATCTGCTACAGTACTCTTGATTGCCGACTACAATTTTACGGTTCATTCTAAGAGGGGAAAAAAGTTTGATCATTAACTTGAATACTTGTATATTGTATTGACACAGAGAATAAGTTGCCTGAAACACTCTCTAATGAAGCCACTGTAATTGTGTGTTTTTAAAGCATCATCAATTTTCATCACTTTTACCCCTGATGGAATTATATGGGGGTAAAATACTTAAAGGTCATCAGACACTGTAGGACGTGAACCAAATGTAGAAAAAGCGAGGATGTTAAAATTCCACGGGGGTGACACAAGCTATTTTCTGAGTTATCGCTTGATAAAGCATGAGATTTGACTGGGTAATTGAGGCAAATGGTATCACTGTTATAGATGTCACGATAGATCAGATTGGGTCACAGAACATAACAACTTTAATTGTCCTTTAACATAAGAGAATACCACTCCAAGGTACTGTGGGGATGCCCTATTTAAAACCGTATTTCCCTATTCTACTAAATAATCCTAACCTTCAGATCTCCAAGGGACACCTCCCTGCTCAAAAGACTTTAGAAGCTTCTCATTATTTAGAACTGTACTGTTCAATACTGTAGCAACTAGCCACATGTGATCATTTAATTTAAATAAGTAAAAATTTAGAAAATTCAGGTCTCAGTCACAATAGCCACATTTTAAGTATTCAGTGCTTTAGAGGGCTAGTGGCTAACACATTAGACAGTGCAACTCTACAACATTTGCATCAACTCAGAAAGTTTTATATGATAGCTTGCATCTAGAACTAGACTATCAGCCACTCACCACAGTGGGTAAGGAACACATCAAATTTTGCTAGTCCAAATTGAAATGTGCTATAAATGTATAACACACAGTTTGTAAGATACTTCAAAAAGAATGGAGAGAGGGAGAGAGAGAGACAGAGAAAGCCCATGCACGAGGGTCAGAGCGAGAGGGTCAGGAAAGAATCCTAAGTGGGTTCTGCACTGTCAGCGCAGAGCCCGATGTGGGGCTTGATCTCACAAACCTGTGAGATCGAGATCATGACCATTTAACCTACTGAACTACCTAGGCACCCCACATTTAAGTAAAATTTAAATGATGCAGTATTTTGATAGGCTCAGGGCAAAGAAAGGCTGTTTGCAAAGGTATAACCTCAAGCCTGAGGTTAATGCAGACATTTATGGTACCTTTGCAAACTACAAAATCAAGACAAATGCAGAATGTATTTAAAAAAAGAAAAACAAAAAACAAATCTTTCGATGAAATTCTGCAGCCCCTTTGGAAATTGAGGCTGCTTCTCTTGTCAAGGTGACTCGGTCTAGTCAAGGGTGCTCCATTCTTATTAATATGATTCATGTTATGACTTTTGTATATACAAAAACCAATTTTTACAAGCTAATAGTAGAACGAAGTTCATACTTCTCAACCTCATGTTAAAGTCCACCTATGGTCTGACTCTCTCATTCCCAGTAATATCCCTTACTATATTCTTCATTGTATATGCTATGATTATGCAAAAATGTTCTTGGTATAGGACTTGTTCTTGCCATGTCGTTGATTTGTACATATCATCCCTGTCCCAGAATGTTCATCCCACTCCTTGTCTTGAAATATTTTAAGGTTCACTTTAAATATTACGGCTGCTGGGATGCCTGGGTGGCTCAGTCAGTTGAGCATCCAACTTTGGCTCAGGTCATGATCTCGGGGTCTGTGAGTTCGAGCCCCACATCGGGCTCTGTGCTGACAGCTCAGAGCCTGGATCCTGCTTCAGATTCTGTGTCTCCCTCTCTCTCTGTCCCTCCCCCACTCATGCTCTGTCTCTCTCTCTCTCTCTCTCTCTCTCTGTCAAAAATAAATACACATTAAAAAAATTCAAAAAAATATCACAGCTGCAGCTGCTGCTGCTTTTCCTTCTCCTTCTCCCTCCTTCTCCTCCTCCTCCCCCTCCTTCTCCTTCTTTTTTAAAAATTTAAATTCTAGTTAGTTAACATATAGTGTAGTATTGGTTTTAGGAATAGAATTTAGTGATTCATCACTTACATATAACACCCAGTATTCATCCCCACAAGTGCTGTTCTTAATACCCATCACACATTTAGCCCCTCCCTGCCCACCTCCCTCCATCAACCAGTAGTTTGTTCTCTTTATTTAAGAGTCTCTTATGGTTTGCCTCCCTCTCTGTTTTTATCTCATTTTATTTTTCTTTCTCTTCCCCTATGTTAACCTGTTTTGTTTTATGACAGCTGCTTCTAAAAGCTTTCCAGAATTAACCTGCTATGTTCAAGGACGCATTAAAGAAATATCCCAGAACACTTGATCTTGACTTTCATTGGGCAAATGTTGGACACACTTTCCATTCTGTGCTACACTCAGCTCTTTCCAGCTCCTGGAAAGGAGGGGCCATGCTCTGACTTTATATCCCATTTAAAACAGTATATTTCACATGGTAAGGTTGCAAAAATATCTGATGGATGAATATTTATTCTTCTATAAAAAATGTAATCATATTAGTAATGAAACAAAACATTCTGCATAGATTAGGCTGAGACAGATACTGGGATCTGAAGATTTCATATCCTGCCTTATGAATGCCTTTAGCTGTTTGGGTGCCTCACACTCACATTTCAATTTGCCTGTGTAGAACACACACACACACACACACACACACACACACACACACACAGTCTAAATCTGTACATACTGGAGAGGGAGAAAGGAAAAAAAGTATCATTTGATCGGTGCTTTAGAGACTTAGTTCAGAGTGAAAACATCTGCATGGCTCCTACTAAACCACCCTGTGTATGTCTAATTTGGTAACAGCATCCAGTAACCAACATCCCTACTAACATCACATTGACTCAGAAGAAGTCTCTTCATTCATTCATCCATTCATCCATTCACTCATTTTTCCATATATATATTTCATGCCAAACACTGCTAGACAATAGATGTATATAATGGAAAAGTATTAATCACATTTTGTAGGCCATTTATAACCATGATTTGGAAGTCAGAACACAAGGTAGTATTCTTTGAGAAACTGTTGTAAAATCATCTAACTACTACCCTGTTACAGTATCAGAAACCCTAATTTTTCTCAGCAATAATGTATCATATATAAGATATATATAATGAACCTTCCCAAAACTATTGGCCCAAAACCTAACAATCGTTTGTTTTTCTCACAAGTTTACACTTTGAATAGGGACAATGAGGCAGTTTGTTTCATATGGCATCATCTTGGGTAACTGTCACCCAGGAAATCCAGTTTCAAGATGCTGGTTGGTCTTGGTGTTGTCTGCTGGGAGCTCTGCAGAGCTTCTCGCTGAGGGCCTGGTTTCTCCCCCACGTGGCTTTGCCAGCGGCTGCTTGGGTTTCACACAGCATGGACGTCCCGGGGTAGCTGACTTTTTACATGGAGGCTGAGTTTCCTCAAAGTGTTGCAGCAGAACAAAGCTGAGACCGGCATGCTTCTGAATTGGCCTCTGAAGTCACCAGATGCCACTGCCATTAAATTCTATTGGTCAGTCAAATCCCAGACTCTTAGGGTGGGGACTTTTCCTCCAACACTCAGGGGGTGGAGTAGCAAAATATGTTCAGCCATCTTTAATTTACCACAGAGTGAGACAGATATTTAACAATGAACTAAATACACTTGGAATAAGTACCACTAAGAAAAAGTATCTCATGCTGTGAGAACATAAAACAGAGGGAAGTAATTAGGAAAGGACCTCCTAAGGAAGTAATATTAAAGATGAGACAGACTCCATGTCTGAGTGCTACGTAAAATGCAACAAGGTAGTAATTAGAAAGTAGGTGGAATAATTAGGCAAAAGAAATGAGGTAAAAATAATAAGGGCTAGTCTTAATTATTTGCTTTCCCACCACTAGGCACTGCTTCCAGACTTTGCATGCATTATCTCATTTAACACTCACAAAAATCCTAGGCTGTAAGTAATCATAGTCCCATTTTACACATGCTGAGAAATGGAGTTCCCCAAGATTACACAGCTAGTGAGTGGCAGAGGCAGGGTTTTAGAGTCTAGGTGTGTTGCAGAAATTTGACACTATGGGAAGTCTTGTATCAAAGGCTGTCACAGTGAGGGGCCATGAATAGCTTGGAAATTCCAATGGGGGAGCTGGCACCTGAAGAGAAAGTTAGGCCGAAAGTGAGGGTGAGCAAACGCCAAAGACGAACTTTATCTCCAGCACCCCTGCCTCTGGTGGAGGGTTGTAATTTTCTCTCACAGCAGAGTTTTAGGAGGAGATTGAAAAATAACAGCTGGACTCCTATTTTTAAGAAGGGAAGGGGAGTCATTTCCTTTGATCTGGCTCCATTTCCCCTTTCAGATTTTCTTAAAGCCCAGAAAGACCCTAACTACCTCTCTCCCCAGGTACTGTAGAAATGGATACTCTTCTTTAGAATAGGACAGGATTTGCTAACTAATATTCCTTCAAATAAACCTCGAAAGGTCTCAGTTGCTGTGTGCAGGTTTCCACAGGCCTGGTGACAGTACAGTGAATGCATCACCTGAGTGACGTGGTTCTTATGATCTACAGATGTAATACTTCATTTGGACCAGGGAGATTCACTATCAGGTCTGTGTTGCTTTGATGATGTATTAGTTGGTAAAATAAGGTTTGCTGTCAAAAACTCATTCCAGGGAACTGAAAGTTTGGCTGGGGGAAAAATTTCATTTCAGGCTTTAAAAAAATACATTTTTCATTTGAGTGGAGGGAAAGATGACATGGCTAGAGTCAAAAGGCTTGAGGGCCTTGTGAACCCTGGCGGAAAACACATCTTTCAATACAGACAACTCAGGGGAAAGGTAAGGGCCAAATCAATGAAGCCAGAAACTTTCTGTTTTGTAGGAGCCAGTCATGTACAATTGTAGAATGGTACAACATGGGGGACTTCTGTAACTTCCCAGGGCTACATCCTTGAGAGAGGCCAGGCTATAAACACTATTCTGGTAGGTGTTTCCAGAGACTAAGTTTTCATAATAAACATCTGGAATTAGGGTTTTGTACATGGGCTAGAGATGCCTTATTATTTAGCATATCCCTATTTATGGATGCTTTAACAACTGTTGTTTTATAGAGGGTGATAATGTATTCTAAAATGATCTTTAATACTGATATTTCAAAATCTGTTCTTAAATATGTGTGTGTCACCTAAAATTAAAAAAAAAAAAACTGTCTTCCAACATTTTATTTGCTTTCAGATGTGCTGACTAATCTGGGGACTCAATTATTCTTATCGCTAAATTCAGCTTTGAGACCCACCTACTTTTAACTTCTACCTGAGCGTAAAATGTTCATGGTAATATGAAAGGTTAATAATAGGGATTCAGAGGAAATAAGTAGCTAAAAACAAAACAAAACCCATAAAGAAACAAAACACAACAAAAACTTTTAGGGAGCCAAATGAAAGAACTATTCCTTTTAGGTAAAACAAGCAGATTGTTAGGAAATTCTGAAGTTTTAGAGTTGGGATCTGAATTTGGTAATGGTGGGACTTTTTACTTGTCTAGAAGCTATAGAAGAAAAAAAGACCATCTATTGATAATTGAAGTGAATGTTCCTTCTTTTTTTTTTTTAAGGTTATTTATTTATTTTGACAGAGGGAGCACAGGGGAAGGGCAGAGAGAGAGAGGGAGAGGGAGAATCCCAAGTAGGCTCTGCACTGTCAGCAAGGACACTGTGCAGGGCTCGATCTCACAAACCATGAGATCATGACCTGAGGTGAAATCAAGAGTCATATGCTCAACAACGTGAGCCACCCAGGAGCCCCAAGGTGAAAGTTACTTCTTGATACTAAGAATCATTTAATACAAAACTGTCAGACTAAAACAAAAGGGGCAAACAGTGAATATAAAACCAAAATGGTTACATTTATCCTTTGTTTTCTCTGTTTTAAATACAATGGAGATACGAAATACAATGTTACTTCATTTTCTAATGTTAGAGAATAATCAGTGTTTTCAAATTTTGTATGGATCAATCTGTTCTAATTAATTAGAACACGTAATTATACATGCATGGCTCCAATATATTTTGGTATGGGGCTAGAATGGAGTGAGTTAAGGTGTATTGGAAAGAATGATCCAGCTAATTATCTAAAGATGGATATAAAGAAAATTCATATAAACTCAATAGTTACTTTGAAATAAGTTCATGTATTAATATTAGTTTAGGCCTCAGAGTAACTTTTCAACTAATGAACTCATAAACAGTAATTTTATTGTCAAATAAAAATTGCAATTGTTCATAGAGCTATTCACCACTTCTTTGTCATAAGAAAATATAGCCTTGGGAGAAGACTTTTAAATATATGAAACGGTATTATACTTCAAAATTTCCCTTTTAATTGAAATATACTTTTGCTTTATTTAAAATTCGTAGGATTTTTCTAAAGTATTTTTGAAGGAAAGACCCAAGAGAGTTTATTATACTGTATCACATTTTTTAAAAATGTCAGTGTGATGGATATTTTAATTATTTAGTATTGATTTTATGATGAGTTTAGAATTGGTGAGTTGTTACCTGAGAAATTGACAATGATGGATTAAAATTGATTAATATTAATGATGATGATGATGATAACAATAATAATTAGGTATTGTTTTTTAAAAGACCCTAAAATTCATTTGTGTTTAAATTCCCAAGCCAAACTTAATAGCAAAGCTAAGATAAAGGAAATGCAGGATGAATGGATGTATGGATGGGTGGATAGATGGATGGATAGATTCTTTTTTTTTAAAGCAGGAGAGAATGTGAGAATTTAATACATCAGAAGTCTTATAATTAAATACAAATGTAGGGAAATATTTTTAAATTTAAAATATGGAAGGATTAAAGGAGTATTTGAGTGCACTGGAGACCCCAGTATGTAGAGACACAGGAGTCTGGAAAGACATTGTCATGGACAAAATGAGAAACTCTGGGACATCCTCTCATCTGGGAAATGAATTTTGAGTCACATGAAAAAGAGGGGATAAATAAGTCAGGGTGGCTTATGTTGAAATAATCAGGGGATATTTGAGTGGAATTTTTACAAAATGATATAGAGAAGTACTTAAAATTCCAGACCTAAAGCTGGATCTGTGTATTGCCCAACAGAGCCGTGTGTGTGTCTTAAACTCTTCAGCTAAGATTAATGTCACCAATGGTGTTGCAATTGAGATCTATCATTAAGACAGTTGGTGTCACCTTACCAGATGCCTGGAGGAGTAGGCACAGGGTCGGGATGCATTCTTCAATGTGAGGACAGTACAGAAAGTTATAGGTGCTTAATAATAAAACAATATAGAGTATACTTCAAAGAGAAGTATTTGCCTGTCCTATATGCACCTTTACCAATTTGATCATTAGCTTAAGGAAGAAAGTTTTATGCCTTGCTGTTTCCCAGCAACCTTCTGGGAATATTAAGACAGATTTTAGGACGCCTGGGTGGCTCAGTTGGTTAAGCCTCCAACATCGGTTCAGGTCATGATTTCACAGTTAGTGAGTTTGAGCTCTGCATTGGGCTCTGTGCTGGCAGCTCAGAGCCTGGAGCCTGCTTCAGATTCTGTGTCTCCCTCTCTTTATCCCTCCCTCATTCATGCTGTCTCTCGGTCTCTCTCAGACATAAATAAACATTAAAAAAATTTAAGAATGATTTTAGGTGGTATGTTAGCGACATCTATTTTTGTTTTTATTTAAAAAATTTTTTTAAATATTTATTTACTTTTGAGAGAGAGAGAGACAGAGCACAAGAAGGGGTGGGGCAGAGAGAGAGAGAGAGACCCAGATTCTGAAGCAAGCTCCAGGCCCTGACTTGTCAGCATAGAGCCCAACATGGGGCTTGAACTCATGCTCAAACTCACTAACCGTGAGATCATGACCTGAACCGAAGTTGGAGGCTTAACCAACTGAGCTGCCCAGGCACTCCTAGAGACATCTGTTTTTAAACTGATTCATTTGTTTTTCACATATATTAGAAAAATACATGACCAGGTTATGAAACTCATGATTTTACAAGCATTGTTGCTTAAGATAAGGTCAAATCAATATCTAAGTAAATTTAGGAAAAAATAGTGTATTTGTATTCATTAAAAATGGTGAGGGAGCTCACAGATTTAGAAAATCAGTCAAGAGTTTAAGTGAAAGACTGAGAATGGAGAACTCCTGCTTCCGTATCTTTCCTCCTCCAGCCTTTTATGTCTCTGATGCATTCTAGAGTCCATGATTCTGTCCTCATTCTCTCTCTCACAACTGACCACATAATTTGTGAGACAAAGTACAAAATGGAAATCCAAGGTTCCCTGTATAAAAATTATAAAGAATGCCAGGTGGTGGTAATAGAGCATTAAATCAAGGGTGGGGTGCTTGAGTAGAAGGCCCACTCTAACTGCATAGGTCACACACCCAGGAAGCCGGCTCTACTCCCTCCCCATGTATAGACAAAGGTTAAGTTGGGATCTGCCCAAATTAGATACTAGCCTTTGCTGCAAGAATTCTGACATGCGTGGTCAGAAAAGCTGTGGAGGCATGTGCGTTTGTGAATGTGTGTGTGTACGTGTGTGTGTTTGATGGGGGCAGGAGGTGTTGTTTCCCATGAAAAGTCAGAGTGAATATAACACAACTCCAAAAAAGTCAAACATCAAAACTTTCTTTCTTGTTCCATATGTAATTCTGTGAATTATAGAAACTGGGGTCCAAAATGGCCACCTTTGGAAGATCTTAAGACTGAATATTGCTTCTTGCTGTGAAACCTCCTATTACATATAGAGAATCAATTTCCCAAGTTACTCTTTTCTAGGTTAACTTGGGATTCTCAGATCATCACTGCTGGGAAGATGGGCATTTCAGCCTCAGTGCACAAGATGGGAGATAGTATATTACAATCGGTTTCCTCTCCAAGCTCATTTAATCTCAGATCTCATCAAAGCTGCAGAAATCAGAATGTTCTCTCAGTCTCTCTCTCTCTCTCTCTCTCCCCCTCTCTCTCCCTCTCATTCTGTCTCTCTCACACACACATACACACACGACCGCACACCTATCTCTGCCCCTCAATTCACATTTTGCCTTCAGGTCTCAGCTTAGAGGACATCTCTCTATTTTGCATTTCTGAAACCCAAGTGTCTTGGTCCTGCACTGTGTGCCATGCTACTTTGTTCTCCTCTATGATTTTCCCTAGAACATCACTTGCTGTGTTGAAGTTCCTTTTCTGTTTTCCTCCAGATAATGAGATCTGTGAAGGCAAGACTCTCATTTTCTGTAGTCTGTCAAAGTTCCTGGCATATAACATGTACTTCATACATAATAGTGAATGAATGATTGAGTGATTTAATCCATCAATTAAAATATATGTGTGGGGTGCCTGGATGGCTCAGTTGGTTAAGCATCCAACTTGGGCTCAAGTCATGATCTCGCAGTTCATGGGTTCAAGCCCCACGTCAGGCTCTGTCCTGACAGCTCAGAGTCTGGAGACTGCCTCTCTCTCTGTGTCTCCCCCTCTCTCTCTGCTCCTCCCCCACTCATGCTCGCTCACTCTCTCTCTCTCAAAAAAAAAAAAATTAAAAAATATATACATGAGAGGTGAGAGCATTAAGAATGTGTACAAAAAGATACAGATCAAATGACCTAAACCATATTTTTACTGTTTATGACTCTTACATTGTGGTTTCCACAGGGATGTTTAGGCATTTATAAGTATCTTCATCCTTATATTTTAGATTCATGCTGTACTTTCCACATAAAGGATTGCTTTTTAAAATATTTTCAATATTCATTTTATGTCATCTCAGAATAGATTTCATATTGAATACCTGTGCATACCAAACCAATAGTTTTATTGAAATTTTCACAATAAATGTACATTTATTGTAGTTCTTAAGTAACATTTTTCAAAATCACCAATATTTTCCTTTAAATATACAAACCATGTTTGTGGTCCCTTGTTGTCATGTATAAACCAACTCTTGTACCCCATGTAAACAAAGTTTTAATTTGTGTAATGTCCTTTACTAATAATGGGGACGTATGGTAATTCATGTGGTAAATAATTTCTGGTTGCTTAAGTATAAGTCATAATGAACTTCAAAAATCCAATCTTTTTGACCTTCCAACTGTAGAGTTTATTGGCTTTGATGTTAGATGCCTATGGTTGTTACAAAATACCCATTCTTGAGACTCTTAATTCTGTACTTGGATTTAAGTATTAGCTGTAGATAAATTAATAATCCAATGGGTCTATCGCTTATGCATATAAAATTCATATATCGTGTATGATTATATTTTGGGGTTCATGTGGAAAGCTCAATACATTTTCATCCATCTTATAGAAGTATTCAATCATTAAGAAATGTTGCAATAATAATATGGGATAATGGTTTAAGAAATCTATGAGCCACATGCACATCAGGTGGATAAATTAGGCCTTGCAGAAAGATATTTATATCTGTGATGTATCCTGTCAAAAGGCTTTGGAAGATCTGACAAGGCGATGGACAATTTAAATTTAAATCTCTTGGTGAAAAAAATGTATAAAAATAACTGGGATTCATCACAAATGTTCTTTGTCTTCCTACATGGAAAGTACGGGACTGGAATTGCTGTAATAAGAATAAAAGTGAGTTCTGTTCCTAAGTGGGAATAAACAGGGACTGATAGTAGGTGATATGTGACTTCCTTTGGATCTGTACAATTCATTTCACTCATCTTTTCTACATCAATAGTTAAACTTTATTATAAGAGATAAAATAAATACTTAACCTTAGTACACATATTTTGTTTGCTACTTCCTCTCCACTCCAGTGTTGGTATTGGACACAAAATGTATTTCCTCAAAGACCATCCTTTCTATAACAAGAGCAAACAGAGACCTTTTGAGTTTGAGCAAAGAGAAGCATAGAGTTACAAATCTAGTGCCTTTATATCAGAAAACCTTTCTCACATGTTGGCACCATCATGATCAAACTCTAACACTTTTCCTGATAACTTCTATTTTTTTTAAGAATTCATTTTTTTAGAGTAGTTTTAGCTTTACAACAAAATTGAGAGAGAGATACAGAGATTTCTGATATATCCTGTGCCCCAACAGATGCAAAGTCCCCCATTATCAATATCACTTACCATAAAGATAGCCTTTTTTTAAAAATCAAAGATGAACTTACAATAAAGTTCTAATTTACCTTAAGCGTTCATTCTTGGTGTTGGGTTTAGAAAAATCATAATGACATATATGCATCACTATAATACCATACCGGGAATTTTTACTGCTCTAAAAATTCTCTCTGCTCTGCCTGTTCATCCCTCCCCCACCTCCACCCCTGGTAACCCCTGCTGTATTTATTGTCTCCATATTTCATCTTTGCCAGGATATCATCTAATTGAAATCAATTAGTATGTAGACTTTTCAGATTGGCCCTTTCACTTAGTGATATGAATTTAAGATTCACCATGTGTTTTCATAAATTGAGGACTCGTTTCTTTTTGGTGCTGAATAACAATATGTCATCTGGATGTACCACAGTTTATTTACCCATTTACCTATGGAAAGACATGCTGATGCTTCCAAATTCTGACAATTATGAATAAATCTGTTATAAAATTTGGTGTGCAGGTTTATATATGGACATAAGGCTTTTTTAATTTTAATTTTAATTTTTAATTCATTTTTACTTTTTATTTAAATTCCAGTTAGTTTAATTCATTTGGGTAAATGCCAAAGAGTGCAATTGCTAAATCTTATAAGAGTGTGTTTAGTTTTACAAGAAACTGACAGGTTGTCTTTCAAACTGGCTGTACCATTCTGCATCCCCAAAAGCAGTGTATCAGTTCTTGCTGGCCCACATCCTCACCAGAATTTGTTGTTGTCACTGTTCCAGATTTTCACCATTCTCATCAGTTTGTAGTGGTATCTTGTTGTTGTAATCTGCATTTCCCTGATGACTTAAGCTACAGAACATCTTTTGATATGCTTACCTGCTATCTGCATATCTTTTTTGTTGAGGTGTCTACTAAGGTCTTTGGCCCATTTGTTAATTGGGTTGTGTTCTTATATATCAGGTTTGTTAATCGGGTTGTGTTCTTTATATATTCTGGATGACAGTCTTGTTTCATATGTGACCTTGTAACAAAAGTTTTCTCCTATTCTGTGGCTCGTCTTCTACTTCTCTTAAATTGTCTTCTTCAGAGCAGAAGTTTGTGATTTTTACAAAGTCCAGCTTATTATTTGTTCTGTGGATTGTGTCTTTGGTGTCGTGTCTAAAAAGGCATCACCATACCCAAGGTCATATAGGTATTCTCCTACGTTATCTTTGAGTTATATAGTTTTGCATTTTATACTTGGGCCTATGATCCATTTTATGTTGATATTTGTGAAGAGGTTATGTTTTGTGTCAAGGTTCATCTGCTTTTGGATATCTAATCATTCAGAAACCATTGGTTGAAGAGACTATCGTTGTTCCCTTATGTTGTCTTTGCTCTTTTTTCAAAGATCAGTTGGCTGTATTTTAGGGGATCTATTTCTGGGCTCTCTTTTCAGTTCCAGTGATATATTGGCTCCTCTTCTGCGAATACCCCACTGTCTTGATGACTGTAGCTTTACCGTAAGTCTGGAAGTTGGGCAACATCAGTCTCCCAACTTTGCTTTTCTCCTTCAATATACTGTTAGCTATTCCAGGTCTTTTGCTTCTCCCTATTGCATCCTTAAATCAAATAATCCTCCCAGCTTTATGAAGAAGTATTCCTATGATTCTCAGAAAACTAGGGCTTCAACTATTAAATAACTTGCCTAAGGTCACAAAGGTAATATGTTTTGAAATGAAAATTCACTTGTGCGTATTCTAGTTCTGAAATCCATTTGCATTTTTAATGCTTGTTTAAAGAACAGTACTAGTATTTCAAAACCAAGGCACTGGAAGGAAATACACTGATGTTTGTGTTTATGTATTTGCTACTCAGAAAATGAAGATTAAAATAAGCTATTAGAAGAAATCCAATAAGAAAGATTAAGTCAAAGGATCAACAGTGGAGGATTGTGTTATCAATAATTCCTCTACCTTTCTGTCATTTTTGAATCATACCAGCATTAAGAAATTAGTTCAAAGATGAATTTATCTGAGGGGACTATATATAAACGTTCCCAGCACCCCCACCCTACTTTCCTGTTCAAGACACACACACATATGTCATAAATTCTATGTAAACAAAATAATTCTATTATATAAACTTAGCATTCCTGGAAGAAGGTGTATACTGAAAAGAACTGAGCTTTCCTAAAATTTATATGACTGTCATGACCCATAAAATACTTGTTGGTATAACTTACAAACTTGTGAAAAATAAAGATTAAAAATTAAAAGTTCAAGTTCAGGTATGATGAATATGAGTGTCAGGAAATATGCCCTGTTAATATTGGGTAATACATTAACACTGGGCTGGAATCTCTGCTTCTGTTTCCTCACAGACTCATGTGGTTTTTGAAAGAACAACTTATTCAGAAAAAGAGGCTGACAGCCTTGAATTACGGTCTCTAGTAAAAAGTTTGGTTGCCAACTACCACATTAATATCATGAACTCTTTAGAAACAAAGCCCACAAGTTTCTTATCTTTTCTTTTTTTCTTCTTTTCTTTTCTTTCTTTCTTTCTGTTTCTTTGTTGTTGTTTTTTTTGTTTTTGTTTTTTTGTTTTTTTGAGAGAGAGAGAGAGTGCATGCAAGCAGGGGAGGGGGAAAGAGAGAGAGGGAGAAAGAAAATCCTAAGCAGGCTCCATGCCTAGCGCAGAGCCTGACCCAGGGCTCAATTTCCTTATCATGAGATGAAGACCTGAGCCAAAATCAAGAGTTGGGACCTTAACTAATTAAGCCACCCAGGTACCCCGAAGCACACATTTCTGCTTGGACATTTGGAGTCTATAAAATAATTGGTAATGATATTTACTAGTTAAAACCTTGGATTTTAAGAGCAAAACAGACAGACATAATTTATTTACTTGTATTTATTTTTAAGGTTTATTTATTGAGAGAGAGAGAGAGAATTCCAAGCCTGATGTGGGGCTCAAGCCCACAAACTGTGAGATCACGATCTGAGCTGAAACCAAGAGCCAAACACTCAACTGACTGAGCCACCAGGCACCTGATAGACTGACATGATTTAAATCTGAGGTATGTTCTTTATTAGCTGTGTGATTTGGGGCAAGTTAACAAACTTCATTGACATCTGTAACATGTGATGAAAAAGTTTCTTTTTCTTAATTGTTTGATGCATTAGAAGAGGATGATTCAGATAAAGTGAATATGCTCATAATACAGCATATAGTAAGTGCATAAAGCATATTGGGTATCTCTACTATTAGCTGTTAAACAATAAAAATTGTTTCAAATGAGTGTTGTCTCAAAGCTGATCATTGAGGTTCATGTAGTAAGAAGCTAATTGTAATTAGAGCATATTGTACATTCATTTTAACATTTTAATATTTGAAAACATTATATGCTATTTAAAAACTGTCTCGATTGTCAACAGCCAACTTGAAAAGTTTTTGAAACTGAATTGTCAGAGATAGTATAGACAGTTTAAGAATGTTTCTATCCTCTCTTCATTCTATTTAATACATTAATATAACCTGTATGGGTTGATCTAAGGACTAAGGACACTCAAACTACCTTTGCATTTACCAAAAATACAGTCAGAATTTGCTCTCTCAAGGCCAATCTGTGAATGGAGTCAGTGTGAAGGGAGGGACAGTGAAACATTTGATCAAACCATTGATCGCTTTCTAAAAAATATATATATGTGGCCTACAATGTTCACTTTTTCATTTCATTGTGATACTGCTGGAAATTGTGAAGAAACTCATCCTCTGTCTTCTTTAGCCAATGAATCTACTTATTTCTGTGTGCAATCCTAGGCACTCTGAGACTAAATGATGCCTTCTGAAAAATAGGAATGAGAAGCACTGCCTCAAATTTAAGCTTCCTACTTAAGCTATAGTGGGTACCATGTATTGATTGCTTTGAATTATTGCCAGGTCATCAAGGAATATACTAATATATAAGAACATGTGAGATATGAGTTATTCTAAAAACTATCAGATTAACAAAAGAAAATCCAGATGGTTTCTATTCAATACTGGTGAAGGTATTTTAAGGAAAGTAACCTTCTACTGCATCACCTATTTTTCCCTTTGTCTAGTAGCCTGGCTTTATGTTGATTTTTCTTAAGAGTAAGGCAGCATCTCTTTTGAAACATTCCCAGAAAATTTATCCTCTTATCTTATTGACCCACATTTTCTTAGAACCTCCATTCTTGAACCAGTAATTGGCAAGGGTAATAGAAGTGTGATAATTAATTTAAGCACATCAGAATTCTCTTGGAACTGGGATCAATCCCACCCAAATGATATGGTTGATACAAATTGGGAACTGGTTGAAAGGATGCTGGGGGAGTCAACTCTACAATATCCACCACTTGTAGTAGACAGTGTCTTGGTGTTTGCCTACCTCTTCCTTTTTGAATTTATCCATCCTGGTCTCACCCACATGATGTTATTGGGTAGCTGAGGGCAGATCCCCTAGCCACAGTTAATTGATTTAGAAATGGACAGCTTTATCCCTGCTTTAAGCACTCAAAATCTCTTCCTTGCAAATTGGGAATGAAAACAAAGAGGCTAGTCTCCCACTTGGATGCTCTCTTGAAGAAGTCAGATAAAAATTTAGCAGCTGAGGGGCGCCTGGGTGGCGCAGTCGGTTAAGCGTCCGACTTCAGCCAGGTCACGATCTCGCGGTCCGTGAGTTCGAGCCCCGCGTCAGGCTCTGGGCTGATGGCTCAGAGCCTGGAGCCTGTTTCCAATTCTGTGTCTCCCTCTCTCTCTGCCCCTCCCCTGTTCATGCTCTGTCTCTCTCTGTCCCAAAAATAAATAAACGTTGAAAAAAAAATAAAAAAAAAAAAATTAGCAGCTGAAGCCAGTAGCCACTCTTTGAACTAGGTAGCAGAGAAAGCTACTATTCAGTAAGACAAAAGAATGAATCATGTGTAAAAAGAAATAATACAGAAAGTGCACAAAAAAAAACCCCACAAAAATACACAAAATTCCATGATTCTTAAAAGCACTCCAGTTCCTTACTGTAGTCATTTCTAAGGCCAACCCAATATCCTTATTGTAAATCTCCCTTCTTGCTTAAACTAAATTCAGCTGAGTTTTCATTGTTTGATAGCAAAAGTATGCTAAGGAAAACAGACATCCTTTGCTTAGATAACAAGCATGCTTTTCTTTCCTACAAATTACAATTTTTCCATACACATACACAGACACAGAGACACTCAGACACACACACACACACACACACACACACACACACCCCACACACATACTGTTTTCAAAGTATATGGGAATTAATTTTTTGCAGGGGATAGAAAGCTTAGAATTCTAGAATGCAAATTAGTGACTTGAGGGTTTTATTTTTCTTGGGATGAGGTAGAGAATATAGGACTCAATAAAGTGAAAGCCTTTTTAAAAATATTGATAATGAGATAGGTTTTGGTATGATCATAAGAGAAGACAGAATTTGGAGAAAGCAGACAATGATATTAAAGTAAGAAATTGTGTCCATCTATAAAATCTTTATAAAAACTTAATTTCATAGTGAGACATGCTTTTTTTCTGCCTCTGTCCTGAGGTCAGACTTAACTCCTGGGTTTGCTTTGCAGAAGAACTTGTGGCTTCCCCACATCATTCCATTCTCCAAAAGGGTCACAACAACTGGGAGAAGACGGTGAGAGTTATTCACATTACAGACCACTAATATATAATCAGCAATATGTTCTGAGTGAATGATCAAAGGAGATCAAGTTGATAAACACTAAATCTCATATTCTAATTTTGATGTGGTAGGAAAATTTTTCTTGTGCTTTTAAGTACCAATCCTATACTTCTATTTATAGAACATAAAATTGCCATGATTTAAACTTAGAATCATTTACACTAGAATATTTTATTTCTCTTCAATTAAAAAAATAAATCCAAGTTAATGTATAGTGTAATAATAATTTCAGGAGTAGAACTGAGTGATTCATCACTTACATATAATACCCAGTACTCCTCCCAACAAGTGCCCTCCTTAATGCCCATCACCCATGTAGCCTATCCCCCACCCAACATCCCTCCAGCAGCCTCAGTTTGTTCTCTGTGTTTGAGACTTATGCTTGCCTCCCTGTTTTTATATTATTTTTCCTTCCTTTACCCTATGTTCATCTTTTGCTTCTTAAATTCCACATTTGAGTGAAATAATGTATTTTGTCTTTCTCTAACTGACTAATTTCCCTTAGCATAATACCCTCTAGTTCCACCCACGTAGTTGCAAATGCAAGATTTCATTCTTTTTGATTGGCAAGTATTATTCTACTATATATATATATATATATATATATATATATATATATATATATATACCACATCTTCTTTATCCATTCATCAGTTGATCAACATTTGGGTTCTTTCCACAATTTGGCTATTGTTGATAGTACTGCTATAAACATTGGGGCATGTGCCCCTTTGAATCAGAATTTTTGTATTCTTTGGATAAATAACTGGCAGTGCAATTGCTGGGTAGTTGGATAGTCCTATTTTTTAATTTTTTGAAGAATCTCCCTACTGTTCTCCAGAGTGGCTGTACCAGTTTGCATTCCCACCAACAGTGCTAGAGGGCTCCCCTTTCTCTGCATCCTCACCAACATCTGTTGTTTCTTTTGTTGTTATTTTAGCCGTTCTGATATGTGTGAGGTGGTGTCTCATTGTGGTACATTGGAATCTTTTAGATCCTTGCTTCGTAAAGCGTGATCCAGAGATCATCAGCAATGCATCATCTGGGTGGTGGCTGAAGTTCAGAATTTCCCTACCCTTTTACCAGGTGAGTAAGAATCTGTATTTTAACAAAATCCCCAAGTGTTCCAAAGCACATTAAAGTTCAGGAAGCGCTGGGTTCTATGATATGGTTTTTTGTTTTGTTTTGTTTTGTCTCTGTGAAATAAAATAAGACTAACCTTGATAAATAATATTTTCCACTTACACTGCATCATTTATTTTTTTGTTACACATATTTATAACTAATATGCTATGCTAAATCATAGAAATTGGTAATCAAATGAGATAGGCTCTAAATCCAAACATTGATTAAAGTGATATTTGAACACATAATAAAAGATTTTTTAAAAGAGATAATGCTCAACTATGGGGTGTCAGATAGTTTTATGTCATGGGATTTATTTTTTAATTTTTTTTACATATAATTTATTGTCAAATTGGTTTCCATACACGTAATGGGATTTATCTTCAGGAAAAATATGATTCTTATAGTAAGTGAATCTAGAGATCTATAAAACTTCCAGATGTATTGTTTTGTTAGTTGGTGTTTGTATATAACACTGGCATTTTTCAGGGCATATAAGTTGATTTAGAAGATTTAAAGATGTATTCTATTAATAGCAACGTATTATCTCTTGAAACTAATTGGCCCTAAATCCAGAAACTGCATTAGCAGTTGTGCACAAGTATCTCAGACTGTGCTATCATTTCATATCTGGAAGTCCTTGTAAGATCATTTTCCTTCAGAATTAAAACTGTAATTTGGGCTACTTGGCTGTTTATTGCTGTAAAGGGGAACTTCGGTTTATCAGTCATTTAATTACAATGAATTAAAATGTGTATGTGATCATCTACACTCTATTAAAATTGGGTATTTTTAAGAAATTCTATGTGAATATTTTTGTTAGCCCCACACAAACCAGACTCTGATTATCCAGCTCTCACAACTCATCATTCCACTGTACTGGATTAACTCATTCTACCAAAGGCTTAATGAAGTAAAAATTCTTCCAATAACTAAACCCAAGGGGGAATTTTACCACATTCTTGTTGATATTATACATACATACACCCACACATATACACATACACCCACACATACATATATATATTATATATATGTATACATATAGTATTATATATATGTGTATATATAGTATATATATATGTATGTATATATGTGTATATATAGTATATATATGTATGTATATATATAATTGTATATAATATATATTATATATATGTGTATATATACATATGTATATGTATATATATAATTATATATAAATCATGAATACATTATTTCAACTCAAATTAGCTCTTTCAACAAATATTTGTTAAGCCCATATGAAGATATAGTTCTGAGTACTGGGAGTGTAGGAAAACAAATTGCAAACAGTTTCAGACCATAAGCAGAATATGTATGTGTATGCCCATCTTTGTGTGTATCACCGTCACTGGGAAAAAAAAATTAAGCATTCTAATTGTTATTGTTATTATATTTCAGGTACCTGATAATACCATAAATAGTTATACTAGTAACAACAGGCCTTACTAAGCACTGGTATGATATCAGGAGGTTTGCTAAGCATTTCTATTTCACTATCTCCTTCAGCTTAGTAAAAATCCTATGAATTAGATAGTATGTGTTACTTCATTTTCCATATCAAGATACAGAGGCTCAGAAATGTTTTGGATATCTTCTCAAGATCACAGAGATAATAAGGGCTGGATCCAGAAATCATAGGCAATATCCAGGGTGTGTGTGTGTGTGTATGTGTGTGTGTGTGTGTGTGTGTGTATTCTTAATGATGAGAATCATTGTAAGCTTCTGATTGTTGAATAACTCCACAAGCACCAAGTCAAGAGGTTTCGAAAACAATACAGAAAAGCTCATTCTAGCAGAACCGCTCTTGACCAAGTAGTTCACCCCTTCTAACAGAGAGGTATAAGAAATGGGACTGAACCTTAGTGTTTTCCGACATGTACAAGGTCCCTATTTTGGCCTTGTTTTAAAAAGAGGATGGTATTTTATCATAAGCAATACCAGTCCACTAGTATAAGTTTCTGTCTTATGATAGTACAAAAATTAATTTTCCCATGGGGTAGAGAATGAAAAGAAAGTTTGAGTATACTTAAAACAGTTGTCAAAATGCAACCACTGCCATTTTGCATCATCCCCTTATTCCTGGACCTTTTTCCACAGGATGCTTCTGAGTGTTACTTTCTGACTTGATTTTCCTTGAAAAATAATAATACCCCTGTAGGCCAAAGATGGAGAGGCATACTGGCAGTAGTCAATGGTGTCAGATACTCATGTTTCTCATTGTTCCACATCTAAACTTGTAAAGCAGAAAATGTAAGGCAGGCAACCTTGTATGCCCCCTGATGGCCTTTAAAGGGACTAACGTATACTTTGTTTTGTAATCACTTGGGTCCAGTTAAAGCAGAAGAGTGACTATTTTTATCTAATTGGGTTAGAGTTGGGCTCCCCATAGGGACATAAAGAATGGGAAACTGGACCATCATTTTGGAGGTAGTTTCAATTGAAAGAACATTAATGCTGGAGGCTTGAACAGGAGTCTTCTTGGTATCAGAGGAATTAGAAACTCATGTATAGGTGCTGCACGGAAGACTCAATGTAACTCTTTTGTTGTTGCTGTTATTAAATAATAAAAAGACTATTGATTTTCTTTTCTTTCCTTCTTTATTTTTCATTGTGGTGTAATGAAGTTATGCTTGTTTTGCAGTTTTATATTTATGAGTAGTCTCTACATTTTGCATGGTTTAATATATTATATATTAAGATTCAATCATCACTCTCCACCTCCTACTTCTAACACATTTGTAATTGGGAGGAACTAGTTCATTTAAGCCAAATTAATCACATTATGCCTGAATTAATATTTGTTAGCATGAATTATACTGATGGCTACTTCACATCTTTACATCCCTTCCCCTCTCTGTTTTCCTGCTATCAGTAAGCCTAGTTATATCTTATTATAAGAAGATGAAAGAAAGAAAAAGAAAGGAAAAAAAAAATCTGGGCCCAGAACTAAGTGTTGGAAACAATGACAGCCAGGAAACAAAATGGAATAATGGACACTTTTCTTAAATTGATTCTTTATAATCTGACAGGTTTAGCCTCAAAACAGCACTGCAATTAATAAAGTATAACATTTAGAAATAGCCAGACTCATATTCTTGCAGGTTCCAGCATGGAAATGATACACCTAAAGGCCAGTTAGCGGTTTAGTGTTTAATTTAATGAACATGTATAATGAATTCAGTTACCATCCAGTGGTGTGCTAGAGACAGCTTGTATATTATTTGTGTCTCTAGTAAAATCCATGTTCATTGATGTGACACTGTTAATAGGAAATAGGTCACAGTAGGATTATTTACACCATGGAAATCAAAAAATGATACAAATCAGGACTCCTGTCCTTTCTTTCCCACCCATAGAGTATTTCTTGTTGAGTGTTTGCTAGTATACCACTACATGTGACCATATAATTCTTTTTGACCTATGCCATCAGCACTAGTTTGTTCCTTTACAAATGCATGCCATTATCCATAGGCTAACTACGTATCAACCTGAATTCATTGGAAAACATCGCCCCCAAAGCTCACATGTTATATTTCCTAGCTACCTTTGGTACAAATTAGAATCTCAGTCAATATTTTCTGAGTGAATAAATCACTCTATGTAACAAAATCAAAGTCTTATCTATTTGTATATATGAAGTTCTCTTCATAAACAGGTGCATTTAATGTAGACTTGCTCTTGTTCGAAATCATAATATACTAATTTATAATCCTTGAGGGAAAGTTTCCCATGACAAAAGAGAAAAACATTATTAAAGAGATAGGATTGGATTCAAATTCCGCTTAAGCTACTTACTAACTTTGAAGTCTTAGACAAGTTTCTCAAATTGTAGACTTCAGTTTCTCATTTGAAAATATAGACATTAATATAAATTAATCTTTATTGTTAAGATTCCAGTATTATAAAGTGTTTCGCATGTAATATGTGTTTTAAAATGGCAATAGGTATTCCAGTATAACAAGAACAGTATTATTTTTTATTACCATTGTTATTTAACACATGCTCATCTGAGGATAACAGACTTTTCTAAAGATTACATGACTGAGATAAAAAATACCATATGTGATTTTTCACTTATGGAGACATTGGTAATTTATATAACTGCACTGAAAATAAGTCTCAATGAGTGTAATCTTATATGAAGACTCAGAATTCAAGATGATCTGGCTTAAACACTTGCTTAGCAAATAGCAAAGTTCGTTTTTAATTGTCCAGCTAAAATTTGCAATTACCTTTACCTAAATAAGAGCTTGAAGGTAACAGTAAATTTCTAAGACCAGAGAGAAACAATTCCCCATACATCTAGGAACTGGAATATAGACATCTCCTGGACTTTATTTTCCTTAGGAAAATAGAATAATAAATAATTATGCAACAGTTTAATTCAGTGGTTCTCAAACATCAGTATGTAGAAAAGCTACCAGAGAAGGTTGTGGAAAAAATGCATATTATTGCCCCATACACTAACTTCCTACAGAAGGAGGAAGGATAAAGAGGGAAGAAAAGGAGAAGAGAAAGAAGGGAAAATGAGAGAGGGATGAAAGAGAGGAACGAATGGTAGGAAAGGAGAATAGGAGAGAGAGAATGTGGGAGGCAGCAAAGGAGGGCAAGAGGGAGAGAGTAGAATATTTTCGGAAAACTCATGTTTACTTCTGAATGTCTTCTGATATTCTAAAGTCTCAACGCTGGGCTTTCTATTGTTTTCTTTGTTTGTTTTTCAGAGTTTTGACATTTGAAAAAGATTGGAATTTATATTGATGTAATTAATGTAGATTTATATCTCAAGGTAAGTCACCCTATGGGAAATGGTGTTGTTAAGTCAAAACGATATAAAGTCATAACTGATTCTCTCAGTGAAGCATTGGTACAGTCAAGAGCTACATCCTGGGCAACATCATAAAGTCAGAGCAAACATCATCTTTAATCAATTGCAAGTGATACACCTATACAACATAAAGCTTTCTCAAGAGACGTAAATTGGCTAAACTGTGCTTCAGAGTCATAAATGACAAAAAATTGCACTTGATACCAGACTGCATCACAGTGTACTGTGCAAATTTATTATGCTCTTCATAATTCATGTCCTATTATTAATGCAACAAGGCATAAGTAAAGTAAAGCCATTGGTATCCTGGATATCAGAGGGATTCTACTCCTTGAGAAAATGTGTTATAAGCATTTTTTTTTTTTCTGGTAACTATGGGAGGATAAGAATTCCTTAATAGTTATTTTGAGTTGTAGATGTCTTTCTTGATCTCTTTTTTTCTTACGAAAAATTTTATGGACCTAGCTATCAGCACTAAAGCTAAATTTTTTGGTCTTTCTGCTAAATTGTAAACAAGTGTTTTTGCTTTCGTATAAATAACATATCAGCACTAATAACTTATCAACATTAGCAGACATGCACCACCCACCTTGGATGGTAGCTTCCTTCAAAGTACACATACCGACAAATATTTGTCCCACAGTTTTTGTCTTTGATTTGTTTTTTACACATGTTTTCCAAGAGAGTAAAATTTTAAGCTTACATGGAGGTCAGATTTAAAAACACTTTGGACTAAGTTTAGTCTTAACTCCATCAAATCAAATATTCCTCCTATTTAAAAGGATTACATTTTTAAAAATAAAATCTAATTACAGATAAGAAATCACATTAGTGCTCTATCTTTCAATGTTTTAAAATTTCAATGTACTGTACGATTACAGATTCATGTAATAGATAATATAGAAAAAAACACACGAGAGTCATATATCAGGCAGGATCCAGCCAGGATACAGAAAGCATTCCAAGCATTTTAAATAGATAATTCAATACAGGGATTTGATGACACAGGCAACATAAAAGCTTACAAAGTTAAAAAGAGAATAGGGATGCAACATAGAGATTAACAACAGCTGACTCAGCTACTGTGCCTGGGTCTTAACAAGAAAAGGATTGGACCAGATCCCAGGGGGTATTCCAGCAGATAGCCAGGGGAAAACTTCAACCACACAGAAGTGCATCCATTGCCCATAGACCAGGCAGAGTAAGGGAGGAAGAAAGATCCTAATTTTTACCTGCCCTGGAAATGTACTTTGCAGAATAATGGAGTGCATCTGATAATTAAATAGATAAGGAAGAGCACAGATATGTACCTACACATGCATTGCTCTTTATTTTTTAATTTTTAAAAAAGTTTATTTATTTTGAGAGAGAGAGATAGCATGCAAGCAGGGGAAGAACAGAGAAAGAAAGGAAGAGAAAGAGAATCCCAAGTAGGCCACGCACTGTCAATGAGGAGCCCAGTACAGGACTCAAACTTAGAAACCATGAGATCATAGCCTGAGTGAAATCAAGAGTCACACTGCTTAACCTACTGAGCCACCCAGGAGCCCCATGTGTTGCTCTTTAAAGTTGTCCTCATGAAAGATTCCATATTCACCTAAATGATGATGCCATTGCACAGTATATTTTTATGCCTCCATTTTTGACTACTCACAGAAAAAAAAAATCTGTCTTTCCTGAGCCCATGAATAGCTCATAAATTCACTGACATCCTGGCTTACTATTATAATTATTGCACATGACAACATGCCTATAATTTGTACTGTAAAGTGTGAACCACCAGATGTTGATTATCAGAAGATGTCACTGAGAGGAGTTAAAATGGAGGAGAAGAAGGGGAACTGAGGAGGTCTGAACACCTGGAACACCCAGGAAATCAGTCCGCAGAGTGACAGAAAAATCTCCACAGCTTGGAAGGACAGAGGTGTGTGTGTGCAAATTGGTAGAGATGAAACAACATAGGAACTGAAGGGGGGGGGAGCCCCTTCTACAGAGAGACAAAAGGGAGAGAAGGAGAGGCTGTGGAAGTGTGGTATTACATTAGGACAAGAATAAAACCTCTCTAAATCATGGACTGGAGAATGAGAAAAATGGAGACAGCCAGTTTTGACTTTGCAAACAGCCTTAGGAGCTGAAGATCAGAGTTTTCAAGTATGGCACTTTGTCTGGACCTGAGCTGCCACAGCGTGTGTGCACCTCCTGGGAGGGGAGCCAGTCCCAGAGCGAGGTAGCTATCTTAGGGGCACACTGAGAGAGCACAGTTCCTCCCTTGAGTACTGTGGGAAGAAGGTTTATTGCCCCCTTATAGACAAAAGACCTTGCAGGTGCCAGCCGAAGGTGGAGTGGTGCTACCCCGGAATCGAATCCACACTGTGCGGGATCCTTTAAGACATTGGGTTTTGAATCCCAGCTGAGCACCTGATTTGATTTTTGGTCAATTATATATATATAATTTATATATATATATATATATAAATTATATATATTATGTATAATATATATAATATATTATATATAATTAAATATATTACATATAATATATAATATATAAATATATTATATATAATATATAGAATATGTATAAATAAAATATATAAATATATAATATATAAAGTATATACAATATATTTTATACAAAATAAATATGTTTATATTTTTATATTAATTTATATATTACATATATCTCTCTCTTCCTCTGTTTTGTTTGTTTATTCAGGCATTTTTGCTCTATTCTTTTTACACCTTTTCCGTGTCTCCGTTTTTATTTCCCTTTCTCTCTCTCTGGATTAAGCCTTATGGTTTCTTTGATTCTCTGTTTGGTCCTTTTTTTTTTTTTCACCCCTTTCACTTTTCTCTTTGTATGGGATCAGGTCCCCTGTGCTTCCCTTTTTTCTGGGTTACTTCAACAAACAAATCAAAGCATGCCTGGTGGAAGATCCAAACAATCCACGACTACAAGCAAAGAGGAGCTTTGTAGAGGACTGATCGCTGGGAAAGAGCAGCCACATATGTAATAAGAGAGTGCATGCCACACACTCCAAAAAATTCCTGAAGTGCCAGAACCTGGATAGTGTATGACCCCTGTTTGATATAGTATTGCTCACAGGTGCAGGACACATACCAAGCTATTGAAACACATAAAAGACAGAAACATAGGCCAAATGATGAAATGGAAGAATTCTCCTCAAAAGAAATTCCAGGCAGAAATGACAGCCAGAGAATTGCTCAAAACAGATATAAATAATATATCTGAACAAGAATTTAGAATAATAGTCGTAAGACTAGTGACTGGGCTTGAAAAAAAAAAAAGCATAGAAGACAGCAGAGAATCTATTGCTGCAGAGATCAAAGACCTAAGAAACAGTCATGATGAATTAAGAAATTCTATAAATGAGATGCAAAATAAACTAGATACAGTGACAGCGAGGTTGGAAGAAACAAAGGAGAGAATATGTGAAATATAAGATAAAATTATGGAAAATGATGAAGATGAAAAAAAGAGGGAAATGAAATTACTGGACCATGAGGAGAGAATCAGAGACCTTAGTGATTCAATTAAAACAAAATAATATCCCTATCATAGGAGTTCTGGAAAAAGAAGAAGAGAGAGAAAAGGGCAGAAGGTTTATTAGAACAAATGATAGCTGAGAACTTCCCTAACCTGGGAGAGGAAACAGGCATCCAAGTCCAAGAGGCACAGAGAATTGCCTTCAAAATCAACAAAAACAGGTCAACACCAGTACATATCATACTGAAACTGGGAAAATATAAGGATAAAGAGAGAATTCTGAAAGCAGCTAGGGACAAAAGGGCCTTAACCTACAAGGGTAGACACATAAGGGTAGTAGCAGACCTGTCCACTGAAACTTGGCAAGCCAGAAGGGAGTGGCAGGAAATATTCACTGTGCTGAATAGGAAAAATATGCAGCCAAGAATCCTTTATCCAGCAAGTCTGTCATTCAGAATAGGAGAGAGAAAGGCTAACCCAGACAAACAAAAACTAAAGGAGTTTGACCACTAAACTACCCTGCAGGAGATCCTAAGAGGGACTCAGTGAGTGGAAAGCAGCAAAGACTACAAAGGATCAGAGACATCACCACAAGCATGAAACCTTGCTTCAGGTTAACAGGTAACACAATGACACTAAATCCTTATCTTTCAATAATCACTCTGAATGTAAATGGATAAATACCACAATCAAAAGACATAGAGTATCAGAATGGATAAAAAAAACCAACAAAAAACAAAACCAAGATCCATGTATATGTTGCCTATAAGAGATTCATTTTAGACCTGAGGATACCAGATTGAAAATCAGGGGATGGAGAATCATTTATCATGCTACTGGACGGCAAAAGAAAGCCAGAGTAGCCACACTTATATCAGACAAACTAGATTTTAAAACAAAGACTGTACCTTGAGATGAAGGACTTATATCATAATTAAGGGGTTTATCCATCAAGAAGAACTATAAATGTTTATGCCCCCAACATGAAACATCCAAATATATAAATCAATGAATTATAAACATAAATAAATGCATAGATAATAATAACATGATTGTAGGGGACTTTCATACTCCACTTACAACAATGGACAGATCATCTAGGCAGAAAATTAATGAAACATGGGATCTGAATGATACATTGGACTATATGGAATTAATAGATATATTCAGAACTTTTCATCCAAAAGTTAGATACACATTCTTCTCAAGTGCACATGGAACATTCTATAAAATAGATCACATACTAGAACACAAAACAGCCCTCGACAAATAAAAAAGGATTGAGATCATCCCATGCATATTTTCAGATAACAACACTATGAAACTTGAGATCAACAACAAGAAAAAATTTAGAAAGCCCTCAAATAGATTGAGGTTAAAGAACATCCTACTAAGGAATGAATGGGTCAACATGGAAATTGAAGAAGAAATTAAAAAATGTATGGAAGCAAATGAAAACGTGACAGTCGAAACCCTTTGTGATGCAGCAAAGGCAGTCCTAAGAGGAAAATACACTGCAATTCAGGCCTATCTCAAGAAGCAAGAAAGGTCCCAAATATACAACCTGACCTCACACCTAAATGAACTAGAAAGGCAACAACAAAGAAAGCCCAAAGCCAGGAGAAGGAGAAAAATAATAAAGATGAGAGCAGAGGGGCGCCTGGGTGGCGCAGTCGGTTAAGCGTCCGACTTCAGCCAGGTCACGATCTCGCGGTCCGTGAGTTCGAGCCCCGCGTCAGGCTCTGGGCTGATGGCTCAGAGCCTGGAGCCTGTTTCCGATTCTGTGTCTCCCTCTCTCTCTGCCCCTCCCCCGTTCATGCTCTGTCTCTCTCTGTCCCAAAAATAAATAAATGTTGAAAAAAAATTTAAAAAAAAAAAAAAAAGATGAGAGCAGAAAGAAATACAGAATCCAAAAAAACAGAACAGATCAGTGAATACAAGAGCTAGCTTTTTGAAATAAACAAAATTGGCAAACCCCTAGCCAGACTTCTCCAAAAGAAAAGAGAGAGGACCCAAATATATAAAATCACAAATGAAAGATGAGATCACAACCAACACCACAGAAATATAAACAATTACTATAGACTACTATGAAAAATTATATGACAAACTGGACAATGTGGAAGAAATGGACAAATTCCTAGACACTAACATACTACCAAAACTCAATTGGAAAGAAATAGAAAATATGAACAGACCCATAGTCAGTGAAGAAATTGAATTGGTTACCAAAAATCTCCCAACAAATAAGAGCCATGGGCCAGATGATTTCCCAGGGGAAGTCTACCAGACATTTAAAGAAGACTTAATACTTATGCTTCTCAAGCTGTTCCAAAAAATAGAAATTGAAAGAAAGCTTTCAGACTCATTCTATGAATCCAGCATTACTTTGATTCCCAAACCAGATAATAACCCCACTCAAAAGAAGAATTATAGGCCAATATCCCTGATAAACATGGATGCAAATTTCTCAAAAAGATACTAGCAAATCAAATTCAGCAGTATATTAAAAGACTTATTCACCATGATCAGATAGGATTCATTCCTGGGCTGCAGGGCTGGTTCAATATTCACAAATCAATCAATGTGATACCTCACATTAATAGAAGAAAGAATAAAAACCATATGATCCTGTGAATAGATGCAGAAAAAGCATTTGCAAAATACAGCATCCGTTTTTTAATAAAAACCCTCAAGAAAGTAGGGACAGAAGGAACATACCTTAACATCATAAAAGCCATAGATGGAAGGCCCACAGCTAATATCCTCAATGGGGAAAAACTAAGAGATTTCCCCCTGAGATCAGGAACATGACAGGTATGTCCACTCTCACCATTGTTGTTTAAGATAGTGTTGGACGTCCTTGCCTCAGCAATCAGACAACGTCATGAAATAAAAGGCATCCAATTTGCAAAGAAGTCAAACTTTGACTCTTTGCAGATGACATGATACTCTACATGGAAAACCCAAAAGACTCCACCAACAAAGTGCTAAAGCTGATACATGAATTGAGCCAAGTTACAGGATATAAAATCAATGTACGGAAATCGGTTGCATTTCTATACACCAATAATGAAGCAACAGAATGAGATACCAAGGGATCTATCCCATTTACAATTGCACCAAGACCCATAAAATACCTAGGAAAAAACCTAACCAAAGAGGTAAAATATCTGTACACTGAAAACTACAGAAAACTTATGAAATAAATGGAAGACACAAAGAAATGGAATAACATCCCACGCTCATGGATTTAAGGAACAAATATTGTTAAAATGTTGCTACTATCCAAGGCAATCTCCACAGTCAATGCAATCCCAATCAAAATAGCACCAGCATTCTTCACAGAGCTAGAACAAACAATCTTAAAATTGTATGGAAACACAAAAGACCCTGAATAGCCAAAGTAATGTTGAAAAAGAAAACCAAAGAAGGAGGCATCACAATACCAGACTTTAGCCTATATTACAAAGTTATAATCATTAGTACAGTATGATATTGGCACAAAAAATAGATACATAGACCAAGGGAATAGAATTGAGAACCCAAAATGAACCCACAAATGTATGGCCAACTAATCTTCGACAAAGCAGGAAAGTGTATCCACTGGAAAAAAGACCGTCTCTTTAGCAAATGGTGCTGGGAGAACTGGACAGCAACATGAAGACTGAAGCTGAACCACTTGCTTACATCATGCGCAAAAATATACAAAATGGATGAAAGACCTAAATGTGAGACAGGAAACCATAAAAACCCTACAGGAGAAAACAGGCAGCAACCTCTTTGACCTCATCCGCAGCAACTTCTTGACATGTCACTGAAGGTCAGAGAAACGAAAGCAAAAATGAAAAATTGGGACCCCATCAAGATAAAAAGTTGTGGCACAGCCAAGGTAACAGTCAACAAAACTAAAGGCAACCAACGGAATCGGAGAAGATAGCTGCACATGACATATTGGATAAACGGTTAGTATAACAAAATCTATAAAAAACTTATCAAACTCAATACCCAAAAAACAAATAACCCAGTGAAGAAATGGGCAGAAGACAGGAATAGACACTTTTCCAAAGAAGACATCCAGATAGCAAAAGACACATGAAAAGATGCTTAACATTACTCATGATCAGGGAAATACAAATCAAAACCACACTGAAATATCACCTCACACTAGTCAGAATGGCTAACATTAACAACTCAGGAAACAACAGGTGGGGAGAATATGGAGAAAGGGGAACCCTCTTGCACCATTGGTAGGAATGCAAACTGGTGTAGCCATTCTGGAAAACAGTGCAGAGTTTCCTCAAAAAAATTAAAAATAGAATTACCCTATGACCTAGCAATAGCACTGCTAGAATTTATCCAAAGGATACAGGAGTGCTGATTCAAAGGGGCACATGTGCCCGCAATGTTCATAGCAGTGCTATCAACAATAGCCAAGTTACTGAAAGAGCCCAAATGTCCATCAACTGATGGAGAAAGGAGACGTGGTTTATATATAAAATGGCATACTACTTGGCGATCAAAAATAATGAAATCATGCCATTTGCAACAACGTGGATGGAACTGGAGGGTATTATGCTAAGTGAAATAAGTTAGAGAAAGACAGATATCATATGATTCCACTCATATGTGGAATTTGAGAAACTTAACAGACGGCCATAGTGGAAGAGAAGGAAAAATAAGATGCAGAGACAGAGGCAAACCATCAGAGACTCTTAAATACAGAGAACAAACAGGTTTGATAGGGGTGGGGGTGGGGAAAATGGGTGATGGGTGTTGAGGAGCGCACTTGTTGGGATAAGCACTGGTTGTTGTATGTAAATGATGAATCACGGGAATCTTCCCCTAAGGTCGAGACTACACTGCATGTTAATTAACTTAACAATAAATTAAAAAAGGAAGATGAGATCTGTCTGTGCTAGGGAGTTTCAAGAGCTTTACCATGAGGGAAGTGAAGGATGATGTAGTTTTGACTACATGTATTATCACAAAGGTCAAATTTTATGTAGGCAGGAGAAATTCCTAACATTGTTATTTTTAAACTAGTAACCTTGAATGGGTCTGTTTGCCAGGAATTTAAAGCCAGTTAATGGTGTCAAAGAGAGATCTTAAGATTTATTGAGTACCTACTATGTTCTGGACACTTGTAGGTACTTTGTACACATTATCTTAAAGAATTATGTGATACATATTCTGTTTAACAGGATCTAATATCCATTTTTCTCTTCATTACAAACATATGGCATGAATATTTTTTTTTATTAAAACAGATTTTTTTTTAACATTTATTTTTGAGAGACAGAGTGAAAGAGACCATGAGTGAGGGGAGGGCAGACAGAAAGGGAGATACAGAATCCAAAGAAGACTCCAAGCTGTCAGCACAGAGCCTGATGTGGGACTCAAGCTCACAAACTGTGAGATCATGACCTGAACTGAAGCCGGACACCTAACTGACTGAGCCACCCAGGTGCCCTTGGCATGAATATTTTAAAGTGAACTTACTTGTGGCTTTAAGTGTCCTAAACTTATTTGTCTCATATTCCCACTTACTTTCTGTTTCATTCACTTGCATTTTTGTGAGCAATTTTTAAATTTGGAGGAAAAGAGACAGGTTTTAAATAAATAAATACCATCCTGCTTGAAACATAATTGTGGATTTTGTTAGATCGTGAATTGTGGATTATTTGTTAGATAGTGAATTGTTTTTTAGGACAGAGACTATCTTATTAACCATTGTTCTCCCAATACCAAGTGCCAGACAGAGATTGACTTTGGGATATTTGTGTGTGTGTGTGTGTGTGTGTGTGTGTGTGTTTCTTTAATTAAGCTTACTTGAATTTCTATGTCCAGTTATATTCTTAGAAGACATTTCTGTCGTGTTAATCAATTATTTTTTTTTCTGCTTCTCAGTCCTTCCTATAAGTATGCATGTCTGTTACAAACGAAAATATATTTTTCCAACTTCCTTTTTTTCTGGGTCCTCTCTTAAGAGTGATATTTCACTTATTTCAGTATTATAGTTTTCTCAATTCACTGTGACATATTTAAAAAGACTCTTCCCAGTTACTAAAGAAGGGTAAACATTATATCTATATCTATCTATCTATCTATATGTATAGATATAGATAGATAGATAGTTTTGTTTTTCTGTAACTTTTCTGCATTTCTATAGCAATCATTCAGTCTATAGGACAACAAATACGCAATGTAGGCATAATCTTTTGAATACCACTGGGATGTTTCAGGCTACAGAAGTCTGACAATTCTGACAGTTCCCCTCACATATTTTTTAATAAGGTGGATCTCTAACGTTAGAGTAATTTTTCTTTGTCTTCAAAGAGTAAGTTTATGAGTAACATCAACATAGTCTCTCAACAGTATGTGTTAAGGAAAATGTGTTTATGTGTTGGTAGTAACACTGTACATGTCTCATTGGGTATCTATACAGATGACAATGCGGTTTAATGCTTAAGAGTCTTATGGTTATTTTACATAACTAAGCTTGGGAACATATTAAGGAACAGACAACTTCTAGGAGCTATTTTGCTTTGGTTATTTTATGTTGTTGAGATCACATGGAGAGGCAGGCAGCTCTGTAGACAATGGAACAGTGAGATAGCATACATAAAGCTGAGCTGATACCTTGAGGTAATTCTCCTTTGCAAACTAAAAAGACATTCAGTAATCATCTACAGCTAATGTGTCTCCAGGATAATATATTCTTGTCCTGAACACAGCATTTTTTTTCCTGTTAACATATTCTTTTCAGCACTTATATCTCTATCTACCACTCAATTATATATGCATGGGTTCATGGTTTCACATTGTGTGTTTTATTCATGCCTTCGTCTACACTTGAAACACTTAATCCAACACTGAGTGTATTGTTTATCTCTGCAGAGCATTGTGTTCATACAGGTACAAGCATATCCAAGAATTTGGTAAATACCCCATAATTACAGGTCAACAAATCCACTTGTTTTGTACGTATTTAAGAAAACAAGCACTCACTTTAAAAAAAGGAAATGTCAAAAAAAAAAAAACCCTCAGCTTTTCAAAAATTTAATTGACTTGTCCATTGACATTGGTCAAAATATCACTCAATGAAAAGTTATCTGGGGAGAGAAGTAGACTAAAATAGCCCATTTGGAAGAGTTCTTTTCAAATAATGGATAGGCGAAGCTCTTCTGAGATTGTAGGAAAAAGAGAAGAGTCAGGTGTATCTAAGTGATTGAGATTTTATTTTTTATTTTGTAAACTCTAACTATAAACTCATATATGGACATCCATGAGAGTGGCATCTTTATGAGAAAAAAGGGGTTCTTTTACTCTCTCCTGCATGCTTACCACATTGGTCTTGTCACTGAAAGGCAAGCTGGAATAGTGCAGCTTCAAAATGGATGATCTCAGTGGCTACCCAGACATATGCCACTCAACTTGCTTTTCCTTGAACCAGGCAACCGTCACAAATATTTACTAACTCTTCGTCTCTTTCGGCAGGTATTGCAATGTCAACTCATGGTGGTTCTTAATAGTTCTTAGAGCCTGCATCTTTTGAACATCATGAAAGCAAACTTTCTGAAAGAAACCCCCTGATATACCTTCACCAAAATTGGATGGAGAAGATGTCTTCTCTATGTAATTCAGTAATACCCTTTTTCTTTTTAGTGAGGGATTAAATCTTTTGTAACCTTCTTAAACTTTTGTTGCCTTTCTAATTTAAAGTGACAAGTTAAATGCTAATGCAACTGATAGGGGTGAGCAACTGGTCAATGACCAGCCTGATCAGACTACATAATGTAGTTGAAATTGCTAAAATATGCAGGCCCATTGTAATTTTGACAGAAAACAGTTTTCTGCAGGGCTTTATATCTCCCTGGACGGTATTAAAAGCTAGGAATGTTGTAAGCACCACATTTCTTTCAAGTAAAGTTGGGAAATCATAGCAACCTAACCTCAAGTTCAAACACACACACGCACACACACACATGATTTTGAGTATTTTGAAATGCTACCTCTATCTATTTTGAATGGGAAATTTGATGGTAAATTACGCTAAAAATAAGACAGTAGCACCAAATAGATTTGTTTATGCTAAACTCTACCTCACCATACTGAGACTTAATAGAGTTTCACCTCAGAAAAGGAATCTACAACCAGCCTAACACCTCATGAGCACTAGTTAGGTAATGCTCCGGATAGACCCCTGCCATCCCCCAAATAAACTTGGCAGTAACCAACTTGCTTTTTGCCTCCTCCAAGTTCCTTGTTCCCGTTTCCTTCTGCCTATAAAGTCATTTTGTGCTGCTCCTCAGAGCTCCTTTCTTTTTTTTTTTTTTTTACAATGAAGCCAAAATTATTATTTTTTTATTTATATATGAAACTTATTGTCAAATTGGTTTCCATACAACACCCAGTGCTCATCCCAAAAGGTGCCCTCCTCAATACCCATCACACACCCTCTCCTCCCTCCCACCCCCCATCAACCCTTAGTTTGTTCTCAGTTCTCAACAGTCTCTTATGCTTTGAGAGCTCCTTTCTATCTGGTACATCGGGTTTTGCTCAATTCAAATGGATTTCTGTTGAAATAAACTCTTAACTCTTTTAATATACCTCAGTTTACTTTCAACAGTTCTGTTGTCAGGAGAGTGAGCCTGTTGAGTTCTTTGGGCTTGCTGCTTTCTCCCTTCTTCTCAAAATGGTGCTTAAGTCCCTCTGGGGATCCAAGCCTGCAGTCTTTGCATTATGAGCTTTCAGATTTTGAGGATTTCTTTTTCTGGGCTGGTCTGGAACATAGCCAGAGTTGGACTGGGTAGTCCCACTTAGAAACTGGACTGGGTGAGGCTGGACTAGGTCTGAGAGGGATGGGGTCTGATTTCGAAATGGGCTGGTGAAGCACCGAAGTCCGACTTAGGCACCAGACGATGTGGAACTGGACCAGGTAGTACTTAGAAACTGGAACGAATCCAGGGTTAAACTGGGCCCCGCTTAGAAACTAGACCGGCTTCAGGGTTGTGACCTTGGTCCAGGGTCACGCTGGGTCCGAGAAACCAGGATTCTCTCTGGCTGGGCTGGGTAAGAACTAGAATCTGGACGGCATCTGCAGCCGGACTGGGTCAGACTCAGAAACGGAACTGGATCTGTGGTTGAACTGGGTGCGGCTGGCCTAGGAACAGCTTAGAAACCAGGCAGGGTCTAGCGTTGGACTGGATCCCACTTAGAAACCGGACTCGGCGCTGGCCGGACCGCGTCCGGTTTTCTGATTGGGTCCAACCTGGAAACCAGGCCGGGTGAGAGGTGAGATTAGGTTCCACGTAGAAACCGGAATTGGTGCTGGCCGGACTGGGTCTGGGCTGGAACTAGACCCAGTTCAGAAACCACAGCGCGCTTGGGGCTGGCTGGTCTGACCTGGAAACCGGAGTTGTTCGGAGGGGATTCGTTATGATTTAGAAACGAGACCAGATCCAACCTGACTGGGCCTGACTTCAGCTGGACTGGGTCTAGTGCGAGGCCTCAGGTGAGCAAAATTTGATTTGTAATGCCTAACAAGTAGATTAACCCTACCAAAGATAATTTTGAATTACAGGGGCCACAGCTGAGAATTTTTAATCCAGATGAATTTATCCGTTTATGAGGTGCTCTAGAGAAAAAGGGGTCTCAGCCAAGCACTCACTATAATGCACAGAGTGAAAATTATTTTTTTCCCCCTTTACAGCTTTTGGTGACCATTTTGAGAGCCACCTGGACATTCCACCTACTCCAGATTCTGCAGACAGGATCCTGGGAAAACTTGCAGAAACTGGCAAAGGGGGTCTTAATCAAATTCAGCTATCCCAGATCTCGGTGTTGCCCGGTTAAGAGAGAAAGGTACAGTTTCATGCTTTCCCTTCCTTCCAGAGTGGCAAGAAAAAAAAAAAATTGTGACATTTAGATCTTGGAATTGCGACTTGTGAATTTGCTTTTGGGTATGCATTGGTTGTCAATACTTTCCTTTACAGGGGTGGCTCTTGCCTTCTTGTTTCTCTTGTTTTGTGTCCCAAGAACGTGACTTAGCTTTCTGCCTGACTGCGGCATGCGGATTCTTGTGTGTGCAGATTAAACTCTCAGGTTGGGGGCCCCCAGATGTGGTTGGACAGAAATGTGGTAGTAATACTCCTTTTGTGGCTAAGATCCTACCAACTGTTGCCAGCTCTGGGGAGGATAGAATTGTTGAAGTCCATTATTTTGGGAAGTGGCTCTGGATCACCAGGGGTTGTTCAATACTGCCAGGAATATTTACTGCTTGTTGTAGATAAAACCTGACAAGGGATTTGAAATGATTTTTTTTTAAGTAGTTCTGTGGTCAGAAGTTGGTCAAATTGAAAGCCTGATAGGAAATTCTCTTAAAGGCCCTCTCCCCTAAGCTAAAAGGAAACTATGTACCCATAGGGAAAGAACAGCCTGAAGCCTCTGTGGAAGGATTTACCAATTTTACATTACAAAGACACATAGCTATAAATCTAGAACTTAGCCTTCTTTTGATTTCCATTTAAGTTGAAGATCTTCCTGACATAAGAAGAAACCTGAAGATAATATAGTTGCATGTGTGCGCAACCTCTTGATATCATTCAGGTTGCAATTTGATTCTTTGGATGAAAAGCGACTACAAAATCTAGTCTCTACAAGAATAGAAATGTGGCTTGGAAACAGTTCAGAGCCCATCTACTTTTTTTTTTTTTTTTTAAATCCAAACCTAAGACTTCCCTTATTTATCTCAAAAGACTTGCAGATATTCTAAGTCAGGACTTGGGGAATGGTCATCCTTGGTGTGTTTGATTAGTTTCTATCATCTAGGATAATCTTAGGTACATAAAAGCTAGTTTAAATTCACTGGCTTAATACCTCCCCCCCTCCCCGCCCGCTGGCTTAATTAAAATAGGCATGTCTTTAGAATTATCGGTATTAAATATAATACTTTTATTCTACCTAGTTTTACTAAAATCCAAATAAGCTTATGTTATCTCTGCTACAGAATTTGTCAGCAAATAAAGCAAACTTCATATGATGGTTAGTTCTTTAATGTCTCATGAAATTTTCATGATTAATCTTAGCGTAATTGTTAAGAACAAGTAAATTAAATAGTTGTAAGATAAAAGTATAAATGAGCTTTTCAACTTTAATGATGTTTTATGGCATGTCTACTTAAAAAATACTTTCCAGGATTTTTGGTAACTTGAAACCTAAAGAGAGATAAGTTAAATCATACATATGCGTTGACTATCTAGCTCATTTCTGGGGTGCCTGGGTGGCTCAGGCAGTTAAGCATTGAATCTTGATCTTGGCTTAGGTCATGATTTCACTGAGATGGAGCTTCAGGCCCCGCACTGACAGCACTGAAGCCTGCTTGGGATATCTCTCCCTTTCTCTCTACTCCTCCCCTGCTCGTGCTCACTCTCAAAATAAATAAACTGGAAAAAGTATTTTTTAGATTTTCCAAAAAAAAAAAAAAAAAACAACTGAAACTTTAGTTACTAAATGCAGATTTATCTACTTTGGGCTTCCTTTTACAGAGGAACTAAAGATATGTGTATCTAGTAGTAAACATGTTTTGCGCTACATTGAAAAATATACTGTGAGGAACAATATACTTGTGAAAATTATGAAATGTATTTATAAATTTGGCAGTCCACAGAATGCTAAGGAAGTAGTCCACAATTGCTTGCTTCTTAGTTTTCACTAGGAATTAAGAATTCTAAGGGTTATGCATTCTAATCAATTTATGTAATTAAAACTACTTAGAAATAATAAGGGTGAAAGGAATCAAATGTGTATGAAAAGAAGGCAAGAAAAGTACAATGATTGTTGTTCTAGAATGGGAAAGAGGAAAAAAAATGGACAAAATCTGAATGGATATAAAAAAGTCATAGAAGTTTTGTGCAAAAGGAATCTTGGGAAAGAATTTTATGTGTGGTCAAGCTGGCTAATATAGGAATGGATTTATTTAAGTTTTTTTTTTTTTAATTTTTTTTTTCAACGTTTATTTATTTTTGGGACAGAGAGAGACAGAGCATGAACGGGGGAGGAGCAGAGAGAGAGGGAGACACAGAATCGGAAACAGGCTCCAGGCTCTGAGCCATCAGCCCAGAGCCCGACGCGGGGCTCGAACTCACGGACCGCGAGATCGTGACCTGGCTGAAGTCGGACGCTTAACCGACTGCGCCACCCAGGCGCCCCAGGATTTATTTAAGTTTTTAAAGAATTAATTTTAATATCCGAAGAACGCTGGTGCAAAATTGGAATTTGATTTTCTTTTTCTTGAAAGGGCAGTTTTCTTGGCCTATTTACGTGAAAGTTTTTGTTGTTTGCTTTACCTTTTAGCAAAGATTTTTGTGTCTTAACTAAAATTGTTTGGTGTGCTTCATGTTGTCTTTGTTTATTTGATTATGTCAGGTCTTTGATTATTTATGAAAACCTAGTCTTAATATTAAAGGAGCTAAATTTTGTTCAGAATTCTGTAATCTCCCATATTTGCCTTTAAAATCTTCTGTGGTCATTTCAGTTAAGTATATAATTGGTTCTTATTTCATAGTGATCTGTGATCTTATTTAATCACATGTTCAAACCTTTTGACATTTTCTCAAATTCAAATTTTAAAAGGAGTTTTTTGACCTCAAACTAATTTTGAGATTTCCCACAGGGTCTCTGGAAAATCTCAAATGATTTGTCTCTCACCTTGTGAAGGAGACATGATAAACTCATTAGGCTTATTTGGTATGTTAAATTATGTGGGAAATAAGTGATGATAAACCATTTTAGGCTGTATGTGTGTGCTTATATGTTACAATACATGTATTTCAGGAATTGACATTACCAGAAATTTGTCATTCCTCTCACTGTCCAGCTATTATCCTAAATTATTATATGGCACAGATATAACTACATTTCTTTATCAAATGAACTTGTACTAGATCTTTAACCATCAGCACTAGTTATATCATCTACCTGAGAGGCCCCTGCTATCTGCTAAGGAAAGTAACTTGAAATAATGAACCTACTTTTTGCCTCATATAAGCTCCTTGTTCCCACTTCCTCTTCCTGTAAAAGTCTTTGATTTTGTGCGTCTCCTCAGAGCTCCTTTCTGTCTACTAAATTCGATGCTTTCTGATTCAGGATCAATTTTTGCTCAAATAAACTCATAACATTTCAAATATGCCTCAGTTTATCTTCTAACAAGTATATTACTGCAATTTAGAGACCCTTGTCCACTTTGCTCTCACAATCAAATTATATATTATGGTAGATAAGAATCTGCTTTTCCACTTAGCCCTAGGTCCTCTAAAGCAAAATAAATTGGACATTTCAAGCAGCTAGTTAGTAATATAGTAAGCAGTAGGCAATGGGAATGGGGAAAGATTACGTGTAAATTAGTGTGGATCATTTAAGGACCTAAGTTAACATTTATTTCAGTAACTTTGGTGGGGCCTAGATTGTCTATAAATGGCTATCGTGATGACTTTGCATCTGTCAGTATCTGTTTTCCAAAAGCAGCTCATTGCTTTTGACTATATCCTTTTTTATTTCTGGTAGATGCTCCTCATATTTTTTTACCTTCCAATTATAGATAGGCGTTAGCCCATACCTTTGTACAAAAAAGCAAAAAGTACTACTTCTGGATACATTCAGCGCTATCCCAGGGCTCATGGCAGGACTTAATACATATTTTGTGGGACCCGGTATAAAATGAAAATGTGAGTCCTTGTGTTAAAAAAAATCTTAATAACTTCAAGACAACAATAATAGAGGATTAAACCAAGTACAAGAATCTTTTAAGTTTGGACCTGGGTGACTGCATAGGCTACATGCCCATGAATGTGTCCCTAGCTCATGGTTTGGTCACTGGATTTTGAATCACATTTGCCCTCTCAGAGCCAAAAACTCTCACTCAGGAATAGTGTAATGCCTGATTAACTAGGCTGCGGTGGATTCCAGCATTGACAGGAATTATATAAATTAAATGCATTTTAAGATGGTATTAACTCCCAGTTCATGTTTCGCTAAAGTATTTTTCTGGATTTCTTCCCTGGATTTCTGAGCACATATGGTTCCCCAGAGCACTCCCAGATCTAGGTTGGTAAGTGGTGAATGGGGCGCTAAGTAACTTTTCTTACTCATTCACCTAAGCACCCAATCAAAATTATGGATTGTTTATTCATTTGTGACTCATTCGCATTGTTTAGTCATTGGGATAGGAGGTAGTGTGTTATAGTAGATTGGACTTGAGGAACTCAAATCTGAGTGTGAATCCAGATGACATCACTTGTTGGTTGCGAATATTTGGCTAATTAACTTAAATCATTAAGTCCCTCGTCTGCAAAATAGGGAAATTATTTATAATAGAATAAGTCAGGTGTACCTCTATGATAAGTATTCACTAAATAATATTTCTGATTGTGGAAAAATGAATTCTGTTTTTTTCTCTTAGTAGCAAAGAATCTATTAATGACTATTAGCTTTGGTGAAGAATTTCTCAAGTTATTACAAATGATGCCTTGCAAATATAAAATGAATTTCTAAAGTAAATGAATTAAGACTCTTTTTAAGGAGAGAAGGTGTTAAGAAACTAAGCAACAAGATAATATCAGACCTAAAAATGATGCAAAGAACTTCTTTAATAATACTGCAATAGAAGTTTAAATGAGAATTTTAGTCATTTGTGTGTGTGTGTGTGTGTGTGTGTGTGTGTGTGTGTGTTTTATGAGAAGAAATTTTCCATGTTATAATTGTGCTTTCATTTACTAAGACCAGTTATTTAAAGATACATCACCATGGATATTAAGAGACTTGCCATGAATGAACAATACAAAGGTAAATAACTAATACTCTATGGAGAGAGAAAGCAAAGAATTTAATCTAAAAAACTTTGAGTGTTAGCCAGTTAAAATATTTGCATTGTACAAAATGATTTCCATAGCAATGGGAATTTGGAAGTCTCAAACCAATTTAATTCTAACATTTCATCTCATTTCCTAATACATTCCATCTTGATGAGAGGCCAGAAATTCATGTGATATCAAATGATATAAATATCAATGGATAAATTTTTGCCAGGAAAATACATTTTAAGTATAGAAAACATGGTATATTGGATACAGTATAGGATATGGATTCAAATAGAACTTGTGCACATTTCAGCTCCTAACGTTAAATAATACTTTTGTAATTTGGCAAGTCATTTTACCTCTGGCCCTAATCTCTTCATTTTTAAAATTAAAAATGCCCCCTTTATAAAAATTGAATGATGAATGGAGTATAAGGCATATAAGTGGCCTTCCAACCTAGTTCTTACTTGATAAAGGAAAACTGTTGGTTTTAATTAACATTAAGTTTAGAACATATTTCACTTTTATATTTTAATTTTATATTCCTGAATGTATTATTAGTTCTTTGTGGGTAAATGTCATAGCAAAACTCTTTTGTTTCCTCCAAAACCCTCTGTACAACTTTGACGAGCTAACAGCTACTTAGTAAAGGACTGCTGGAAAAAGACATGATTTCATTTAACCCTAAAGCATTCTCTCTCTAAGACCAGTGTGGAAAATCTAAGTGCCTAAAGAGAAGATGGTCTGAAATGTTTTCTTATGCAGTATTAAGCTGTGCTCTTTTCATCTGGACACATATTGTTTGCATGTAAATCTCAAACAAATATTTTCCTTTACCAAGATCTATTCCTTCCTGTTTTTATAAATTCATAGCTTTCTCAATCTTTGGCTTTCTTATATTTAGTAGAGTCATAGACTCAAGACTATTTTATTTTCCTCTCAATCCATAGATTAAACAAGTACATAAATATAACGATAAATAATACCTGATAGTCTACCTCAATATGAGGCGGGTCATCGTAAAGTGGCAGAGATTATGACAAATAGGGGAGCTTTTGCCGCATCCAAAAGGATAGCTACACCTCATCCTTCGCCAATTATTAATAGTGAGATGTAGGCCCAGTATTGCCAGATAATATTTTTCAAATAAATATGGAAATTCAATAGTTTGGTAAAATTTTCTTAAATGGAAATGAATTCATTTTATTTAAATATGCCTGCCAGCACTGTGTGCTGGCAAACAAAGTCAAACATTTCTCCAACTGATTCTACCTAGTAGGTCACCATTTCACAGCATGTGATCTAAAGGAGTAGCAGATCTTTGTGAGGAGCATCTACAAACCTCTTGAAGACATGACTCCATGGCCAGCTGGCTGGGTCGTGGTCCACCAGCCATTTCTATCTAGAGTGGAGTAGCTGTGAAAAATTCAGTACATACATTCTTATTTCTAGATATAAACCATGGTATGAATAAATGTCAATTTCTAACTATACCTATAAAAATCATTTATGAGACTTGTTGCCTATCTATTACCCTTCCTCTTTGCCAACCCCTCTTTTCTCTTCATTACAACTCCTCTGTGTGCTACCCTGCTTTCAAAATTAGAAATAGGTGAAAAAAGGGAAGAGTTAGAATATAGCTCAGATTCAATTTTAGTAATAGTTTTGACCAGTTTTCCTAATTAGTCTGTGTCAGGATATCTATGATTACTATTGACTGGTTGAAATTAGTCAAAATAGTAATTAATGCATTCTTCATGCTGTTCCTAATCACAAGGAATTAAAGAGCAATTCTTGCTTTATTCCTGTCAAATGGAGGTGTCTTGTATAGACAGGTAAGGAGGTAAAGGAAGACAGGAATGAGCCACAGCAGCTAGAGTAGGGTTTCAGAGAGGAACAGAATGCTATCTTTCTGGTTCAGAAAGAAGTTTCTGTTAGTACCTGTGGTAACTCACTACCACTTTTAGCATTGCCTCCTGATACAGGTATTTGTTTCTCCCCATTATAATTGTGTTAACCCTGCTACACTCTCTGCTTTACTTTGAACATGTTTTTGTGCTACTATTGACTTTTTCTATGCTCTGCATTCTTTTTTAAAATTTTTTTTTTCAACGTTTATTTATTTTAGGGACAGAGAGAGACAGAGCATGAACGGGGGAGGGGCAGAGAGAGAGGGAGACACAGAATCGGAAACAGGCTCCAGGCTCTGAGCCATCAGCCCAGAGCCCGACGCGGGGCTCGAACTCCCGGACCGCGAGATCGTGACCTGGCTGAAGTCGGCCGCTTAACCGACTGCGCCACCCAGGCGGCCCTCTATGCTCTGCATTCTATCTCATAATTGCTACTACACTGTTGACTTCTATTCACTGATAACGGTTACTTGTCTCATGGTTTTTACTGCTTTCCTGTCAGCTCAGTCTCCTACAGAGGGAAGATTTTACTGGGTCTGTTAGTCACCATAGAGATGGTGTTGTTACCAATCTCTGGAAAGGTGTCTTGAGATCAGGTGCCCATTTTGGTCTTATCAGCTAAGGCCGAGGTCCCCTATATGACCATGGAGTCACATGCTCTGAAGTGTTAATAATCCTAAAATATTTCTTCCAGGAGGAATGTGGTAATGACAGAAAATCTGAGTCTCCTCAGAAAGAAATATTCTAGCTTATAGTGTCTTTACTGTACAAACAACGTTTCCTTATAACCTCAGCTTCACTGTAGGTTGCGAAAGTTCTCATTGGTTCAAACACTCTCAACTTAGTAAAACAATGCATTATTCAATGTTTTAGTTCATTTGTCCTGTGGCTTCAGAACTTATAGGGCTTCACCATGTCTATTCTACCCTGAAATGGTCAAGATTTTTTGATACTAAAATTATATTATGTGGATGGAACTGGAGAGTGTTATGCTAAGTGAAATAAGTCATACAGAGAAAGACAGATACCATATGTTTTCACTCTTATGTGGATCCTGAGAAACTTAACAGAAGACCATGGGGGAGGGGAAGGAAAAAAAAAGTTAGAGAGGGAGAGAGCCAAACTATAAGAGACTCTTAAAAACTGAGAATAAACTCAGGGTTGATGGGGGGTGAGAGGGAGGGAAAGTGGGTGATGGGCATTGAGGAGGGAGTCTGTTGGGATGAGCACTGGGTATTGTATGGAAACCAATTTGACAATAAATTTCATATTAAAAAAAAGTGTGAAAGTTTTAAAATAGAATTATAAATTTCCGTATCCCTCTCAACAAAGCTCGAATGCATAAAAGCTCACTGATAATTTGATGGGGAACTGGTTGTACCATGTAATTCTAGACAGTGGGTTAGTAAAATACTGTATCAATTATTGGGAGAGATTTATATAAAGTTTAATTTCTAATAGGTAAGTTAAGTATCTGTCTTGAATGTTTGATTTCTCATTAGCTATGAAGTTCTAGAATTAAGGAACTATACCCAGACTCAGGAGGGAGTCTGTTGCCATAGACAATGGAACTGTAGAATGAGTAATGCCCTTCAAGTACTCATTTCTCCATTTTGATATGTCTATATCTATAATTTCTGATTCCATTCGAAGTAGGGTTCAGGTTTCTGCACAAATACTAACTTTTTGATTCTGAACCTTTATATTTATGAAGCCCTCTTATTTCTTGTTTAAACCCAAAATTAGAATGCTCTATTGGTAATGAATTTCATTCTCTCCTTTAGAAGAATGTTCAGTTGCTTTTCGCACACTCAGGACATCTTCATGCACACATGTGTACATAAACACACTATGAGAAGTTAATGTGTTCTAATTACAAATGGTTCAACATTCCCTGAAATAATTTGTTTTCCATTTAAGTTTTATTTTAGTAAGACCCCAAATTGAATTTCTTGTCTATGGTGCTTGGGAAATTTAGAGAAAAGCTTTAGTAAAAAAAAAAAAAAAAAAAAAAAAAAGGAACAGAAAAATGATTGGGAGATCTCTGTGGGGTATATTAACCTAAACCAATATTAATAAAAAGACTATTGGGTTTTCACATCCTTTTCTCCTGCTTTACTTTGATTTTCAGTCAACTTCAACTTGGAACATAATAAAAATGTCTTTTGTGTAAAACTCAGACCACAAAAAGAACTTTCTCTTTTGATTTTACCTTTTAAAAATTTGTGTTTAATAGACATATAGTATGAAATCTACTCTCAAAACAAATTTTTAAATGTACAATATTGTATTGTTAGCTTTAAGCATAATGTTGTATAGTGGATATCTAGAACTTTTTCCTCTTGCGTGACTGAATCTTTATAATCAATGAAGAGAAACTCCCTATTTTCCCCTCCTCTAGCCCCTGACACACATCATTCTCCTCACTGATTTGATGATTTTGACTGCTTGAAAGACCTTATGTAAATGGACTCTTGTAGTATTTGTTTTTCTGTGACTGGCTTTTTTCACTTAGCATGTCTTCAAGATTCATCCATGTTGTAGCATATGACAAGAGTTCCTTCTTTTTGTAACTGAAAAATATTCCACCACATATATATATATGGGTGTATGTGTGTGTATATGTGTATATGTGTATATATTTGTGTGTGTACATAAAACTTTTAAATCTATTAGTCCTCTTGGCTCTTGTGAACAATGCTGCAATGAACGTGGAAGTGCAGATACCTCTTTGAGATCCTAACTTCAATATTTTTGGACAAACACTGAGAAATAGGATTGCTATATCATCTGATAGTTCTATTTTAAATTTTTGGAGGAACCTCCATGCTATTCTTCACACTGACAGCCCCATTTTATGTTCTTGATAACAGTGTACAAGAGTTCCAATATGTCCACATCCTTACCAGTGCTTGTTATTTTGGTATTTATTTAACAACGGTCATCTTAATGGATATGATGTGATATCTTATTGTGACTTAGATTTGCATCTCCCTGATGATTAGTGATATTGGTCATCTTTTCATATATCTGTTGGCCATTTGGATGACTTCTTTGGAAAAAAAAATTCTGTTACAGTCTCCTGCCCATTTTTAAATTGGAGCATTTTTTTGTTGAGTTGTAGGAGTTCTTTATATAAGATGTGTGGTTTTCCTATTCTGCAGGTTACCTTTTCACTCTCTGATTGTTTCCTTTGCTGTGCAGAAGCTTTCTGGTTTGATGGAGTTCCACTTGTCTGTTTTGGCTTTTGTTGCTTGTACTTTTGGTGTCACCTAGAAGAAATCCTTTTCAAGACCAGTATCCATGAAGCTTTTCCTCTCTGTTTTCATCTAGGAGTTTTACAGTTATAAGTATTATTTTTAAGTCTTTAATACACTTTGATTTGATTTTTTATGGTGTAAGGTAAGGATCCAACTTCATTCTTTTGCATGTGGATATTCCAGTTTTGCCAACACTGTTTGCACGACTTTCCTTTCCCCATTGTGTATTGTTGGCACCCTTGTCAAAGGTCATTTGACTGTGTACGGGTGGGTTTATTTCCAGGGTCTATATGCTGTTCTATTGGTCTGTGTCTGCCTTTGTGCCACTACTCCATTGTTTTGATCACTGTAGCTCTGTTTGTTTTGAAATCAAGACACATGAGGCTTCTATCTATGTCTTATATCTCAAGATTGCTTTGGCTATCTGGAGTCCTTTGTAGTTGTATATGAATATTAGGAAGGGTTTAATATTTCTATGAAAAATACCTCTGAGGTATTGATAAGGATTGCATTGAATCAGTAAATTGCTTTGGATAGCATGAATGTTTTTAACAATATCACGTTTTGCAATTCATGGAAAGAACATGGAATATCTTTTCACTTATTTGCATATTCTTTCATTTTTTTAGTAATGCTTTATAGTTTTCTGTGTTCTAGTCTTGTTACTTTGGTTAAGTGTATTGCTAAGTGTCTTATTTTTTGTGATTCCATTGTAAATGTGATTTTTTTTTTTTAATTTCCTTGTCAGATCGTTTGTTGTTAGTGTCCAGAAGTGCAACTGACTTATGTATGTTGATTTTCTATCCCACTATTTTGCTGAATTTATTTCTCATTTCTAACAGTTTCATTGTTGTTGCCATTGTTGAATCTTTGGGTGTTATACGCACAAGATTATGTCTTGTAGAAAAAGAGATAATTTTACTTCTTCCATTCTATTTTGGATAACTTTTGTTTCCTTCTGTTGCCTAATTTCTCTGGCTAGGACTTTCTTTGACTACCAGGTTGAATAGAAGTGCTATGAGTGGCTTTTTTTTTTATTGTTCCTTATCTTTATTTATTTATTTATTTATTTATTTATTTATTTAAAATTTTTTTTTCAATGTTTATTTATTTTTGGGACAGAGAGAGACAGAGCATGAACGGGCGAGGGGCAGAGAGAGAGGGAGACACAGAATCGGAAACAGGCTCCAGGCTCTGAGCCATCAGCCCAGAGCCCGACGCGGGGCTCGAACTCACGGACCGCGAGATCGTGACCTGGCTGAAGTCGGACGCTTAACCGACTGCGCCACCCAGGCGCCCCTTTATTGTTCCTTATCTTAAAAAAAATCAGGTTTTCCCTATTGTGTGTAATGTTCACTTATATTTGGCCATTACTATTTTGAGGTAGTTTCTTCCACCTACTATTCCTACTTCATTGAGTTTTTTTTTAATAATAAAAGCATGCTGAATATTGTCAAATGCTTTTTATATATGTTGATACGACCATAGAATTTTATTCTTTTGTTCTGTTACTACAGGGTAATACATTGATTGATTTTAATATGTTGAACCATTTTGCATCTCAGGAATAAATTGAAATTGATCATGATCCACATAACCCTTTAATTTGCTATGAATTGAGTTGGCTTGTATTGTGTTGAGGATTTTTGTATCAGTGTTTATAAGGAATATTTGTCTGAAGTTTTATTTGCTTGTAGTGTCTTTCTCTGGCATTGGTATTAAAGTAATATTGGCACGATAAAGTGAGCTTAGTCATCTTGGCTACTCTTCAACATGCTAGAAGATTTTGAGGATTGACATTAATTCTTTGAATGTTTGATGGAATTCAGTGCCAACTGATCCAGTCTCCTTAATAGTTATATATCTGTTCAGTTTTGTTTCTTTATGTATCTTTCTTGGTATATTATATGTTTCTAGAAATGTACCCATTTTTTTTTAGATCATCTAATTTGTTGTCATTTAAGTTATTGTAGTTTCTTGTAATCTTTTTTATTTCTGTGTCATGAGTTGTGATATCTCCCCTTTGATTTCTGACTTTGTTTATTTTAATCTTTTCTCTTTAATTCTACCTAAATATTTGTCAATTTTATTGATATTAAAAAAACAACTCTGAGTTTTCTTGATTTGTGTTTGTTTTTAATTCTCTATTTTTTTTATACTCCTGCACCTATTATTACTATTTCCTTCCTTCTGCTAACTTTAGAGTGTTCTTGCATCATGACCTTAGGGTATACTTCTTGCTATCTATATTCTATAATTCTAGGCCTCATTTCCTTCCTACTTAATCAAACTGATTTTTTAAAACCCTTTTCTAAAGCTCAATTCTTTGAGATTTTGGTATCTTTACTGCACTCCTTTTGCTTAAAAAAAATGAGCCATACTCCATTATCTGAAATCAAGAATCTGTGGTAATTTTTGACCATTAAATATAAATTAGAACCTTCACCTGTATTAAGCTCAATTATTGAGGTAGATTGATGGCTTTAATGGCTTATCTTTTTCATTGCTTTGTATACATTTCCTTTGTAATGTAACTTTAAAGTTATTCGTATAAATAAAGAGTATATTTGCCTCCCACATGTCATTTGCTTTGGCCACTGGTATTCAGTGGAAGTGCCTGTGTGCCAGTTCTAAGCCTGGGCCTCAAAAGGCCTTTGAATGCTTCTGTTTACTTTGTTCATTTCTGTGTCAGCCGTGAGAAGACATTCCTAGGGATTCTCTGATCCCATGTGAAGGATGAGTCAAATGAAGCAGAGCTGAGTCACCTAAGGCCCAGCCTAGAGCAGAGTTCTCAGCTGAGCCTCAACTACATTAGCTAAGTGACTTAGACATTTGAGAAGTAAATGCTTATTGTGATATGCCAAAACATTTTGTTGTGGTTTTTACATGACAGAAATCACCAACATAATTACAGTATGTTATTAGTCTCAAATTTTCATACAAGGTATAGAGGCTTAAAAAACTGAGGATCTGGTACATAAAATTTAAATATTTAGTAAATAGAAGAACAAGGATAAGACAGCAGATGCCAAAAAGTGCATAGTCTTCCACTCTTCTTTTTTTTTTTTTTTTTTTTAATTTTTTTTTTAAAGTTTTTTTTTTTTTTGGACAGAGAGAGACAGAGCATGAACGGGGGAGGGGCAGAGAGAGAGGGAGACACAGAATCGGAAACAGGCTCCAGGCTCTGAGCCATCAGCCCAGAGCCTGACGCGGGGCTCGAACTCACGGACCGCGAGATCGTGACCTGGCTGAAGTCGGACGCTTAACCGACTGCGCCACCCAGGCGTCCCAGTCTTCCACTCTTCTATGTGAAATCTAATGTAGCAATATTTTCTGTATGTTCAGTAGGCCACATATAGGGTAGGATCCAGAAGAAATATTAAATTTATCTTTTTATGGGATTTGAATTATTTTCCTTTACTCTGAATCCAAGCATCTCACCTCTTACTTGTACTGTAAGTCTGATATGGACTCCCTGTTTATCAGACATATCTGATATTGACTCACTGTTTATCAAACATAACTTTCACTCTTGTTTTTAAAGTTATATGTCTGTTAGAAGGAATTGATGCATCACTGAACACCACTGCTACAAATAGCATGGTGCTTGGAATAAACAGTACCACCCTGGAAACAGTTATTTGCTTATAGAGATAGATAGCTCGGGAGATACAGATTTTTCTCCCACAGGAAAATATAGCTCATAATTTTACCACCATGGAAATTTAGTGAATATTGAAAAATGAGAGCAAAGGAAAAGGAGTTTTAAAAAATCAACCTATATTAAAAAGATAAACTAGTGAATAAAACTTCTCCTACCGTAATCCCTCTTTTAAAGGTAACTGTTGATGTTTTATTTTATTTTTGATGTAACATGTACATCATATTTTTTCCCATCAATTATTTTTCCCTTGGTGAGGAGCTTATAGGTTGTTTCCACTGGAAAAAAAAATACTTGCAAATATATCTTTGAGTACTTATGTAATACTTTACCTGCAGGGTAATGTCAAGCTGAGTTAATGAGTATGTGGAAAATTTTGTTAAATAGTGTCATTTTAATTCCTAGAAATTTGTCTCAATTTGTGTTCCCACAGAGATATAAATATTATCTCAATTAGCATTTATTATTTTTTTTAATTTTTTTTCAACGTTTATTTATTTTTGGGACAGAGAGAGACAGAGCATGAACGGGCGAGGGGCAGAGAGAGAGGGAGACACAGAATGGGAAACAGGCTCCAGGCTCTGAGCCATCAGCCCAGAGCCCGATGCGGGGCTCGAACTCACGGACCGCGAGATCGTGACCTGGCTGAAGTCGGACGCTTAACCGACTGCGCCACCCAGGCGCACCATCTCAATTAGCATTTATAAAAAAATCCTCACCCTTGCCAACTTAGTAATTTGATAGGTTAAAAAAATAAAGATTTTGGTCACATTTCAGGTCTTAGCATATTAACAGCTACCTACCCCAGTCCTACAGTTTTGTGGCAGGTAGCTATGCATGCATTCCAAGAGAAGCTTATGTCTTATTTATGGGAGCCATGTTGGGCAAAAAAGACACTTTGGTCCAAATATTGGGGATATGTATTCTGAATGCTGATTGCTACTTATGATCCCAAAGCTGTAGACAAAGAGATGGGCAGTCACTGTTGCACCTCTCTGCATTGTTGCAAGACCATACCCTTTCAGATGAAATGACTTCTGGGGATTTAAAGAGCCATTTCTTGGGGCGCCTGGGTGGCGCAGTCGGTTAAGCGTCGGACTTCAGCCAGGTCACGATCTCGCGGTCCATGAGTTCGAGCCCCGCGTCAGGCTCTGGGCTGATGGCTCAGAGCCTGGAGCCTGTTTCCAATTCTGTGTCTCCCTCTCTCTCTGCCCCTCCCCCGTTCATGCTCTGTCTCTCTCTGTCCCAAAAATAAATAAACGTTGAAAAAAAAAATTAAAAAAAAAAAAAAAGAGCCATTTCTTCCCACCCCTTCATTTTTCTCTTTTCTTTCTTTTGGGAGTTTGACATTAAAGGCTAGGACATACAGAAGCATATATAGTAGAAATTAGAAAGTTGTTGTGCATGCACAGGGAAAGGCAGAGCAGGAGACATGAGTATATCTCACGTTTATGCCTTAGGCTGTTCCTTGGCAGATAACAGTCTATAAAAATCAAGTCAAAACAAAACAAAAAAATCATGGGGAAGAGGAAGAATGTGACTCCCATAGTTACATTTTAAGATTCAAATATCCAGTATTCAACACAAAATAAGAAGGCGTACAAAGAAATAGGAAATTATGTATCGTTCAAAAGAAAAACAAAGAACTATTCCTGAAAAACACCTAATAGCAGGCCTACTAAACAAAATTTTAAAACAATTGTTGTAAAGAAGCTCAAAGAACTAAGGGAAGACAGAAAAAAGTCAAGGAAATTATATATAGACAAACTGGAAATATCAGTAAAGAGAGAGGAAATCTCGAAAGAAGAGAAAAATTATGGAGCTGAAAAGTACAATTAATTGAAATGAAAAATTTGCTAGAGGGATTCAAAGACAGTTTTTAGCAGGCAGAAGAATAAATCATCAAACTTGAAGGTAAGGTAATAAACATCATTGAGTCTGGGGAACAGAAAGGAAAAATGTTGGAGAATAGTGAATAGTCTTTTAAAAATAAAAACTGCTTACAAGAGACAAAGGGCATTATATATTAGCAAAGGTTCAATAGAGGAAGCAGATATAATAGTTATGAACATTTATGTACCCAATAATGGATCACCAAAATATATAAAGTAAAAGTTGACAGAATCAAAGGAAGGAAGGAATAGACAATTCCATAATAATAGTTGGAGCCTCCAGTATGCCACTCTGTATCATGGACAGAACAACCAGACAGGATATAAGTAAAGAAATGAAGGACTTGAACAATAAAGTAATCTAAGTAGATCTTATAGACATATATAGAACACTCTACCCACTAAGAGGATACATCTTTTTCAAGTTCACATAGGTTATTTTTCATGATAGACTGTATGTTATGTCACAAATTAAGTTTCAATAAATTTTAAAAGATAGATGCAATACAAAGTAGCATATTCTGTGACAAAAATCAGATGAAGTTAGGAATCAGTAGCCAAAAGAAAACCAGAACATTTACATTTTTGTGGAAATTGAACAATGCTATTCAAAATCCAGTGGATCCAGGATGCCTGGGTGGCTCAGTCAGTTAAATGTCCAACTTCAGCTCATGTCATGATCTCATGGTTTATGGGTTTGAGCTCTGCATTGGGCTCTGTGCTGATGGTTCAGAGCCTGGAGCTGCTTCAGATTCTGTGTCTCCCTCTCTCTCTGCCCCATCCCCTGCTTGCACTCTGTCTCTCTCTCTCAAAAATAAATAAACGTTAAAGAAACTTAAATCCAGTGGATCCAAGGGGAAACTACAAGGGGAATAAAATCCTTAGGTATGAATGAAAATAAAAACATGGCATTTCAAATGTTAGGGGACAGAACAAAGGAATGCTAAGGAAGGAATTGATAACTATAAATGTTTTCATTAAAAAAGAAGAGATTTCAAATCAACAACCAGCTTTGCAATTCAAGGAACTAGAAATAAAAGTAGAAAGTCAGCCCAAAATTAGCCGAAGAAAAGAAATAATAAAGATTAGAGCAGAGATAAATAAAATAGAGAATGTAAGAATAATAGAAAATATCAACAAAACCAAAAGTTGGATCTTTGAAAAGGGCAACAAAATTGACAAACCCATAGCTAGATGGATTAGGGAGGGAGAGAGAGAGAGAGAGAGAGAAGGAGAAGTCTCAGATTACTAAAATAAAAAATAAGAGGGTGAACATTACTACTGATTTTATAGAAATAAAAAGGATTATAAGAATACTATGAATGGGGTGCCTGGGTGGTTCGGTTGGGTAAGTGACCTACTCTTGATTTCGGCTCAGGTCGTGATTTCATGGTTTGTGGTATCAAGCCCTCTGTGGGGCTCTATGCTGACAGCACGGGAGGCTGCTTGGGATTCTCTCTCTCCCTCTCTCTTTCTCTGACACATGCTACAACATGGATAAACTTTGAGGACATTATGTTAAGTGAAATAAGTCACAAAAAGGCAAGTACTGTATGATTTGACTTCTATGAAATGTTTATTGCAGTCAAACTTACAGAGAGAAGAACAGTGGTGGTCAGGGGCTAGAGGTTGTGGTGGTGGTGGGGGGGCGAGGATTTATTGTTTCATAGATAGAGATGTTGAGTTTTGTAAGATGAGTTCCGGAGGTAGATGGTGGTGATGGTTGCACAACAATGCACATATTCTTAGTACTGCTGAACTGTACACTTAACTGTTAAGGTGGTGAAATGTTGTTGTATGTATTTTACCACATTTAAAGACATGAAAAAGTGGGCCCCCTTTTCTTTGAGATTATCTTAATTGTGAGGTCCGAACCCGTTTAACGTACTTATTGGTTATTTGTGCTTCATTTTCTATGAATTACCTGTTCATATCATTTGCCCACTTTTAAAAACAGGTTTTTTTTCCTTATTGGTTTGAATCAAGTGTCCTTAAACTTACATAGTCCTTTGTCTGACATGTCTATATGAACCTTTAAAGCAAAAGATTTGATCATTATATGGGAACTCAGGATAACATAGAATTAGTTTGAGGTGTGGAAAAAATTGAGGCCAAATAACACAGATTAATGGTAGGCTTACTTTTTCAGGGAACTGTCCCCTTTTCCCCCTAATTTTGGTCATTTGAACCTATAATTTGTATTTCGTTGAGATTATATTATTCTTTCAAAATGACTTTCAAAAATAAAACATTTCTGTATCCCTAGGAACTGAGGTCCCAGTAAGGCTTTTAGAGCGTTATTTTTCCATAAATTACATCTGTTATGGTGTGTTTGGCTTTTATTCTGGGAGATTTTTCATTTCTAAAAGGTGTTATAAAAATAAATGAGTTGATTTATAAAAAACACTATGCATATTTTTTATTTTTGTTCTCATAATACTCATTTTCTGTCGATTCCTAAGTGAGTAATGTATTGGATTAATTCTTCCCATACACCATTTTGATTTTAATTTGTTGAACAGCATTACCCATAAATAGTAAAATAAATAATTGCATGTTAGAAAGCCAATTCTAAAATGCATCTAATTTTCAGCATGGTTTGCTGTTTGTCATCTAGATTATTTGATCCTTAAAACATTCTTACATATTTTGGAGATTTTATAGCATTTCTGTTACCATGCCTGAAAGAATAAGTTCTAATAGAGAACTCAAACTATCACAGAAACCATTAAACTACCTTCACTAAACACAGTTAAAGTAATAAATTTAAACTCTCCCAATTTAAATGAAACTTTAGCTGCTATTAATTAAAGTATGAAGGGCCAGGTGGTGTGATGGTGTTGCACAAAACTGATGCTTCACACTGCAAATAATTAAAAGACTTCAGAATGGACCAAAAGCTGTTGCTTCGCCTATGGATTTTTAACAGCCAATTGCTTTTTAATATTCAGCAGTAAGAGATGGCTACTTTAAAGCATTTCCTTTCCACTTCAAAGGATGCCCTGTGGGTGTTCACATCATTCTTTGTATGAAAGTTGAAAAAGATCATGTATATAAAACTCAATATTGAATATATAAATATATGAGTATGGTTTGAGGAGTCAGGAGACCTAGAGGTTACTTGCAATCCTACCTCTGACTCAGTGTGTGAGAACATGGCCAGGCTTTTTAGCTTTTTGGACCTCTGTTCCCCATCCTCATAAAAGATGGTTGAAATCACATAGGAATTTATTGTAAAGCTTATGAAGTTTAAGCTTCAGGGACTCTCGTGCAGGTCACTTGCAAGACCCTGCATTACCTGAGTATTTTTATATTCATGTTTTTAAATACTTTTTCTTAAGAGAGTCCTCCCAAATGGTATGCATTCCCAGATTTGCAAAACCTGGATTCATCACTGGCTGGAATACATTCTCCTAGGTTTCCTCCAGTTCTACAATTCAGTGTCTTTTATATGAATGCTCAGTTATACATAGTAACTCACAAGTGTTTCTCACCCATAGTGTTTTGTTTTATAAGATGTTTCTGCTTTTCTTATAAAGCTCTGTAACTATTATGAAGACCATTTTTCACAGAAATGTTATAAAGTCTTTGAAATCTGTCTTTTTTAATCTTTCTCTTTTCTGACTTTTTTTGTCTCTTAGTATAAAGATTCTCAAATTGTGATTCCATCATTGGGTATGTATATCAGAATCACCAAGAGTATTTTTTTAATGCAGCTCTCAAGACTGCAGCCTAGATTTGCTGGAAAAAGAAAGGAGAAAGGGGTGGCAAATAGAAGAAATCAGCATTTTGAAAAAGCCCTCCGAGTGCTTTCTGTATCCACTAACCTGCTTATCTACATGGTCTGGAAGGTGTACGTGAATGTCTCTTGGAAATTAGGACCAGATGGCAAGGAGAATAAGAATGCAAGAAAAGCCAAATGCAGGTAAAAATTTATGACCCTTTCCCCAAACAAAGATGGATAAGACTATTATACTTTATTGTATTATGTCATATTATATTTCATCTTCCAATTTATACTCCCATTTTATTATGTCATTTTCCATTTACACTTTTCTCTGTTCTCTTCAGTAGACTAAAGAGAGGAGAGACAAAAGTTGAAAAGGAAGCCTACCTTACTTTCCCTTGCCAGACTTCTTGCTTGGAGGTTCAGAACCCACCATACCAGAGGAGGAGTGTGTGGGTAGGTAAAGACAAGACCCAAGGTGCACAGACCTCCCTTATGCTACAAGGGGTTGCCAAATCAAGGTAACAGGGTAAAGTAGAGAGAGAAAAGGTCTGGTTTGCACCCCTGAGCCTTTGTGCAGTAGACTCTGAGTTGAGAACTGCTGTCTACATGATGGAGCTCAGGATGACCCAGAGCAGGGCAGACATACACCAAGTGTGGTTTGGGACCTGTATGGAATGGCCAGTAGAAACTCCAAGGGCTCTGACAGGTTTTGATACTGCAAGAGGAAGCAATTTTAGAATGTTGTTATACTTAGACCAATCGCCCTTCACCCTGTGCTTTCTATCTCCTGGAAGCTCCTGAGAAACAGCTACAGAACACATTTTGGAAACAGTTTCCACTGTGCGAAGTAGCCGACATTAAAACTTGGAGAACCAAGGTGGTATTTACAAAGAACTTTTTACCACCCTACGGTGATAGTTTACTTGAATTAAGTGGGCATGGCAGATAGGGAAGCAAAAAAGGAAAAACAAAGACATGAAAACTCTTTAACAATAACCAGAATTTTTCTGCTGTGCTCCAATTTTGTGATCCATTGCTGGTATTATGTGCAGGTCTCAGAGGACATATCACATGTTCTGTTTGATTAGCAGGGATATAAGCAAGTGGGAATGTGTGTGTATATGTGTGTGTCTCACAGAGAAAAGCATACTTCATTTGGTCTGGCGTGCTTGCTGCATACTTGAAATGTTTCTGTTGCCTTAACGGTTCATGTTTATCTGCTCTTCCAGAGCCCTGATTTTTCACTATGCATTTAAAAAGGTAGATAGAGATGCCCCTCAATTTCTGTGGAAATCGGAGTTCCTATACATAGTTGAAAATTTCTGGTGCTCTTTATTTTCTTTTTTCTTTATTTTCAAGTACCAGAGAGTGTAACATGGTTGAAGACAGAGTATAAATGAATTTTAGCAAAAAGTATAAAGGAACATTGGGGGAGGGGTGGGGTGAGAGGATTTTCAAAATCACTTTGGAGAAAAAAATGTTTTAAGGAAACAAGAAGCAAAACCCGTTCAGTTGTTTCCACAATTTGAGTTTTGAATATCAAAAGGACTGGTAGGAAAATACTAAATTTGATTGGTCAAATGAATTTCCATTAATTAGTTATGAGTGATCATGGTATTTGTAATCTTCCATTTAATAGCTCAGCCAACAACTTTGGTCTTTATGGCCACATTTAAAGACCTAGTGGATCTATTAATATGTGGCTTGGCATTGACCATCGTATCTAATGGACAGCTTGTTTTGATCGAAACTATCCTTACGTTTTTTATCTCGGACTTGCTGGTGCTCTTGTTGAAGTTACTGAGTGTTCAACAGAGAAAAATATGAACAGTATGTGGAAGTCAGACTAACCATTTATATGAACTATTTATAAACATGTTGAAATTCTGCCCTTTATTTCAGCTTGATTTTCTTTATGTCGGTATTAACATTTACCCATATTTTATTGACAAGTGTTTTGTTTCATGAAGATACAAAATAATGCACACAAAATGACAAGTGCTGTTATCATAGACTCCCTTAAGTGATAGCTTTGAAATCTGAGGACATTCCTTCAGGATGTCTGTCTGTCAGAGAGGAAAATGAGCCATAGGAAAGAGGCTAACTTGATTTATAAAATTATTTGAGGGGAATCATTTTGGGAAGTTACTTCCAGGAGAAGAACTTTCTGTTGCTTGAGGGTCATTCATTATCTCTAAGTTTGGCAGATTAATTAGTTGGTGTTGTCTTTGATAACTTGGCAAAAATAAGCTGAAAGTTAGAAGATCAATTCTGGCATTAAAGAGTTCGTTTCACATTGTTGCATTGTTGAGCTCAGCCAGGACCCCAGGAGCTATTTGATAATTCTGGGGCATTTATCACAAATCTGTTTTCACTACTCAGGATATGCTTTTTGTCTACATGTCAGTGGTTCCAATGACTAATGCTGGGAATACAGCAAAACATGGCATAGTTTTTACAAGAAATTCTTAGCAGTTTTGAGGAACAACCATTCTTAAAACATTTAGGGAAGTAATGTGCAATGTAATTAAACAAAGGGTTTCCAAATTATATCTTGGTGCTTACTAACCTCTCCCCTCCCCCAAATTCAATGTCTATCAAATGTTTCATCCTACATCATCTCTCAGGGATTCAGATTCCTTTGTTACTTATTCTAGCCGACGCTTTTTCAAACATGAGGTTTTTATTTTTCAATGAAGTCTCAGTATCTTTACCAAATATTTATTTGTCCATATTTTCTAGCTTGATACTGGTGGTGACTGAACATTCTAGGCTGTATCTGTTATGCTACAGTGTGCTTATTTCCTGTATATAAAAAATAGCATATTTGACTGAGTACTGACTTTCTTCATGCCTGAGAAAGTATTAAACTCTCTGAGAGGAATAAAGTCACATAGTTACACATTTCTACAGAAACAGGAAAACAAACTATAATAATAACTATAAATTTGGTTACTTGTTAAATGGCCGAGGAATATATTTGGTGCTGTGATAGCTATTAAATGCATTTTAACATCCATAATAATTGAGAATAGTAGCAAAGCAATCATTATGAATAGTGAAACAAACATAAACTAAAAAGAAATTGCTATTCATTATGTTTTGTGGCTTTTTCTAGTGCCAGAGAATTCTTCCCCACTGTGATAATGGCATAAAACATCAATGTAAGCTGTAAAATATGAAGTAATTTTCAAAATATTTTCATAATTATTTCATTATGTACACTCTCATTTTCAAAAATATCTCAAAGTAAGATAGTACTATGGTTGAGTTCATGAAATTGGACTTTCCAAGAAGGAGTTTGCATTTTATTTCATAAAACAATTGTTTTTCTAATATGATTGTGGACTGTGTGTGCAAGGCTCATCACTAAATGACATCACTTCTAGGGATACCAAGATTAATGAACTGTGTCTTGTTTTAAGAGAGCATGTATTAGGACTGCCGGGGTGGCCCAGTCGGTTAAGCATCGTGGACTCTTGATGTCGGCTTAGGTTATGACCTCACAGTTCGTGAAATCAAGGCCCATGTTGGGCCTCTTACTGACAGCGCGGAGCCTGCTTGGGATTCTCTCTCTCCCTTGCTCTCTGCTTCTCCCCCACGCATGCTCTCTCAAAGGAAGTAAATGAACTTAAAAATAAATAGGCTATTAACTAATGATAAAGGGGGAAAAATTAATAGAGATGTAGAAGAAACTGTGTAAGCACTGTAGAGGAAGATGACCCATGATTATTTGGGAAGGGACCCAGAAGGACATTAGACTTCCCTTCCTCTGCCCACTGCAAGTAACATTAATTTCACTTGTCAAAAATATGACTCTTTCCCTCCAAATGTTTACCATTTATTTCTTCTCCCATCCTCTCTGACTTTTTGGGATGTGGGTTTTAAAAGAAAGGGTACATATCACATATGTATATAAGATTTCCTCTGTTGGATCCTGCAAAAGTGATCAACTTTCCGATAACGTACCTAGAAAATAGTGACATCCCTGGTTTAATTTATGGCATGTTGCATAAGTTTTGTGTTAGAAAAAAAAAAAACCTTTAAATTTAGTATGCAGAGCTCATTGTCTGTGGTACAACAGAATAGACTCACAGTGAGACCAGGCTGCATTTGGGACACAGTAATTGGGTCCATAGATCTGCACTCTATGATCTGGTAGGCCGGCACTTAATTATTTTTCTGGTGCATCAATAAATTTCAAAATTAACATTCATAAGAACTCAGAGAAAACTCAAAGAAAACTAGCTATCCTGAAAGATTTAGGATTTGTCTACATTGGTCTCCTACATGAAAGAAATGATTTTATAGGATACCCAAGTGTCCTAAAATATTGATAACCCAGAAGCATCTCATAATTTTAAAATTCTTTAGCTTGTTCTTGGGTATTTTGGATGAAGACATTAGATCATTCTCTGTACTTATGACTACACAGCAGAAGTAACATCTGGGAAGGAAATAAGTCGTTCAATATGGGTGCAGACATCTGTTTTCTAGTAGAAAAACGGCTATCCTATAAAATATTTTACCATAATAAGGGACAATAGTGTTTTTGTTTGGCTATCTTTTTGTTTATGTTTGCTTTTAACTTGAGGACAGAGTTTTCCTGATGAATACTTACTTGCAATATTCTTTTCTTTTAGAGCATTTCATCTGGTGGCAAGTCCTAGTCTCTTTAATGATAATGGCAACTAATAAGTGTGGCACAGTGTGGCTTTGGTGTCAGAAAGACATTACTTCAAATCTCAGTGTATATAAACAGAGACTCCTTGAAATTCCCTCTGGTGTGGGAATAGACAGTCTTTAGTGTCCACTTATTCATCCTTTACTGAGGAAGATCAGTGAAGCTATTCTTAAACCCTACTCAGTCATGTAACCTGGGGCTAATGAAAAGAAAGTTAAGATTCTTCTGTGGCAGCCAAAGACCCCAAAGTAAGAAAAAGGAGAATGAAAATGGTTTCAAGTGGGAACAGTTGACCACAGCAATATGGTAGCAGATGATGTATGCAAAAGACCTTTAATGACGGCTATGCAGCTTCCATACGCTAGACACATCCCACCCCAGGTTAGCTCCCTCTAATCGTAAAACCTGTTTTTACATGTGTCTCTCTGTGTACTTTACAGTCACTTGACATGATTTAAAGACCAGTGAATCCTTAACTAATAGAAGCTAGGTAGATATGTGCCCAAGTTATCATACTAAAACATGCAGAGATTTTTGTCAGGCCTGTAACTAGTCATTAAAACATAGAAGTGTGATCTTTTTTCCACCATCATAAAGCATCAAAAGGCATTTTTAACATGATGCTATGATGCTATAATTCATAATCAGTAACAATTTTCAGTATGTGGGAAGCTGAAGTATGCTTTCAAAAAAGAAATTGGTACTCTACTCCCATTAATAAGTGTTTTAAAATATGTATGGAAATAGTTCTCCTCATTTTCAATAATTCTTCTTGTTCATTACAGCATTTAAAGGGGTAGAGGGTGGGGAGTAAAAATACCATTCTGCAAGCAGAAAAAATTTAACTAGCAGCAGATGGTGAGACTGTAAAGAAACTGCTCCTCACAACAAGCTTATGGAAATTGGTCTCTTTCTGATATAGTCACACATCATTTAGTTCTAGAATCATGGGTCAGGGCAATACTTGCCATACGTTAACCCTAGCATATCTACTTCTTGCTGATCTAGGTGCTACATTTTGAGGAGTTTGATTTGAGTCAAAGCATGCTGTAATTTTTACAACAACAAGCCTTGACCTTTGATGTATTTTACCATTGTCCGATAATGAATTCTCTGGACATCTTGACTCTATTTTTTAAAAAATTATTAGTTGAGATAAAGCTTAATCTTATTTCAGAGCTTTGTGGAAGCAAACAACTATTATCTTTCTTACATGAAACCAAGGCTTTCTTTCTGAGAACAGAGGAAAAATGGGAAGTGTACGTGTATGTGTGTGTATATTTGTGTGTGTGTGTGTGTGTGTGTGTGTGTGTGTGTGTGTGTGTTGATGTGAGGGTAGGGACGTCATGGAGGGAAAGGAAGACCAGAAGTTAACAGAAGGTGGAGGATCCTTTACAGTCCCTCTGTAGTAATTAAACGTATATGCCCGTAAATTCTTGAGTATTCTTCCCTTCTGAAGTTGGAGGCTAATTCCCCTTCTTTTGAAGGTAGGCTGGATTTACAAGAGAACTGAAGATAGAGGATCTAGACAATAATGCAAGTAACATAGGTAGTTAGTAAAAGAAATCTTAGAATGATGGCTGTACAACATACTTAGTAGTTCATATTAAAGCAAGGAATCTGTGGTCTGGATGAAAAATGTTCTCAAGAAGAAAATGCTTCTATTTAGCTTATACTATAGCTATGAATTTGGAATATCTAATGACAAGACAGTCATCGTGCTAGAAGGAGACACCCCAAAATGTTTTATTACTTTGTACAATTGCTAGCAAATTGAGAAAAAAAAAAGTGCGTAGTGGGGATTTACACTTGAAAGCCTTTTCTCTGAGCTGCCAGACTTAGTAACATAGTTTTATGCTATCAGTCTAGTCACGCTGCTTGCTTCTGTCATAAATAATATTCACACAATAACAACATTGGCATATAACCTCCAGTACCTCACAACATGACTGCATTTGGAGATTGGGCCTTTCAAGAGGTAGTTCATGTTAAGAGTGATCATTAAAGTGGGCCCTCAGACAACACGACTGGTGTCCTTATAAGAGGGGGAAATTAGGACACAAACACGGACAGAGTGAAGAAGGGGTCTCCCTGCAAGCCAAGAAGAGAGCCTCAGAAGAAAGCAATTCTGATGACACCTTGATCTAGAAATTCTAGCCTCCAGAACAGTGAGACAGTACATTTCTGTTGTTTAAACCACCCAGTCTGTGGTACTTTGTTAATGACAGTCCTAGCTGATGAATACTAGAAGTGTCAGACTCAGAGGATGAAGAGTGGAATGAGGATATGGGAAGTTACTTAAGTGAGTTAACTGCATCATCTCCATAACAGAGAAAAAATAGGTCTTGACTAAACTTGATCAATAAAGAAAAAATGGTATATGTATATAATGTAGAAAAGTGGTGTTGAACCCAAGACGGATTAAAATGATCAGAAGTGATTCCTTCTCAGAGGCAGCACTAAGAATGACTAGGAGATTAGAGGCACTTGGCTGTTTTAAAATCATCCTGTACTATTGTGTTGTTTTGTTTTTGTTTTTTGTCCATGTTTTTGTTTTTTTGCGTTTTGCCAAAAAAGAAGTAGGTAATAATTACTTAGTTTGAAACTGTTGTCGATAGTCATAGACTAGTCATAGACTTGTGACTTCTGTATCACTTTTTTTTTCCTTAGTATGTTTTTATTTCATGAGGCATTGTGGTTTATGGAATGCAATATAAAAAAAGAAAAGAAAATAGCTATGAGAACTGATTTATTCTCTGGTTTCCAAAAATTGAGAATACATTGGTGACAATACACAAGGGGAAGGTCTAATGTAAAGGACAGACTTCATAAGAGTTGTCACTGGAAGAAGCAGACTAGAAGTGAGATATAATGTAGGGAAAGTTTATAACTACAGCCATTGAAACAGATGGGGTAACAGGTGGTGAAGCAACAATGAAATACAGAATGCGATGGTGAAGGGGAGGCAGAAATGACCAGATTCAACTTTCTGAAGGGCTTCAATTCAACACAATATCTTTTAGAAAGTTGATGGCATTTGCAACAACTGAGGGACAATTCTGTTGTACCCTTGTCCTAGCCATCTATATCAAATGTGTCTAGTAATTCAACTCCTAAAATTGCTAGAAAATAAGTAATGTAAATTTGATTAATTACAGCTAGTTAGCTCTTGTAGATGAGATTGAGGGTCATAATCAAAAGAAAACACAAAGATTGGGGTGCCTGGTGGATCAGTCAGTTGAGTGTCTGACTTTGGCTTAGGTCATGATCTCACAGCTCATGAGTTCAAGCCCCACGTCGGGCTCTGACAGCTGGGAGCCTGGAGCCTGCTTCAGATTCTTTGTTTCCCCCCCCTCTCCCCCCCCCCCCCCCCGCTCATACTCCATCTCTCTCTGTCTCAAAAATAAAAACATTTAAAAAATAAAAAAAAAGAAAACACAAAGATCCTGGTCAGACTAGAGGTCTGAATTAAATTGTTTACTAATACATGTCCAGGAGAAGGGATACCTTGAGTGAAAAATTAAAATAAAAAATTAGAGTTTCCATGGGTTCTTACAGTGCAGGAGGAAAGTATTTCATGAAGAAAAATACATTTTTTCATCTATGCTGTATCATTTTATTACTCAGTTTAAATCACATGGAATTTGGAAATTATCAACAGTTTGGAATAATTACATGCGGACAGATTAAGCACAGCTATATAATCTCAGATGAAAATCATTCAGAATGAATAATTTACTTTTGTTTTTACTTGACCAGAAAAAAATGTCGTCTTTGTATCTACAGTAAAACAACAACAACAACAACAACAACAACAACTACAAAAGTCACCCTCAAATGATGCCATGACAGAGTTCCCATCATGTATATCACTTGCATTTTCATTATACCCAAATACACAAGATATTCTACACTTGTTTTAGTCTGTTCAGGTTGCTCTACACAACAGACTTGGTGGTTTATAAACAAAATAAGTTTGTTTCTTATTTCTGGAGTCTGGGAAGTCTGAGATCAGGGTGTCATCTTGGTCCGGTAAGGATTTTTCTCCAGGTTGCAGACTTCTGATTGTATCGTCACATGTCACAAGGGGCTGCCTCGCTGTTTCTTTTATGAAGGCACTAATCTCATGCATGACAGCTCCACCCTTATGACTTTATCACCTCCCAAAGTCTCACATCCTAAAATAATCACATTGCACGTTAGGATTTCAACATAAAATTTTGGGAGGACACAAACATTCAAAACACAGCAACACTAGTTCACTCTCCTTCATGTCCCTATCACTCTTCAGTCCCTAAAAGCTGGTTCTGACTCCAACAATATGACTAAAATAATCTTTACTCTGGTTATTCTGTTTCATTGCTCCCCACATACCTCAAAGTCAGCTTTGCAAGGTGGAACTCAATGTCTTTTTCCTAGTTTTTCCAGGTACCAACCAATGTTCCAAACCAGAAATTTGAGCAATACTTCTGATTCTTCTGACTAATTTTCTAACACCATGAAGTAGTCAAATTTAAAGTTACTGCTACATCTTAGATATTTTTTCCAATATATCTGTTTCTGTGTCCATGTGTCCTCATTCTAACATTTATTTATTTTTGAGAGACAGAGACAGAGCATGAGCAGGGGAGCGGGGAGAGAGAGAGAGAGAGAGGGAGACACAGAATCCGAAGCAGGCTCCAGGCTCTGAGCTGTTTGTTAGCACAGAGTCTGATGCAGGGATTGAACTCACAAGCTGCGAGACCATGACCTGAGCCGAAGTTGGACGCTCAACTGACTGAGCCACCCAGGCACCCCCATGTGTCCTCATTCTAGTTTAGAGTGTTATCTCTTGCCTGAATTATGGCCATGACCTTCTATCTAATTCTCTTACCTATACGCTTTTACAACTCTACTCCCCACATTGTAGACAAAACAATAGTTTTCAAAGGTGAATCATACACAGTTATATATATGAATGTATAAGTTATATGTATTTATGTGTTTATATAAAAATGCATGTATACATTGTGTATGTCTGCACGCGCCCACGTGTGTGTGTGTGTGTGTGTGTGTGTGTGTGTGTGTAATTCCAAGGCTTTTAAAGCTCCTTGGTTCTCCTCAGGATAAAATTCCAAATACTTACTCTAGTTTATAAAAAATCTATACAATTTTGGGTATTTTTACTTGTTTCTGTTTACTTCTTCAGTCCCATTTCGTACAAATTATGCCAAATTTTACAACCTGTCCATATTGAAGTATTTTGAGTTCTGGAATAATGATGACATGTTTTCTTCTTACTTTGGTTTTTTTTTTTTAATTGTGGTAACATTATAACTTTCAGGTGTGCAGCAGTATAATTTGCCATCTTTACACACTGTGATCACCACTAAAAGTCTAGTTACCATCCATCAGCATACAATTAACCTCTGTTAACCATTTTGCACCCCCTGATACCCTCAATATATTTTCTGTACCTATGTGTTTTTTATTTGTTCATTTGGTTTGTTTTATTTTTATTTTGTTTTGTTTTTAGATTTTACTTATGAGTGAAATCGTATGGTATTTGTCTTTCTCCATCTGATTTGTTTCACTTAGCATTACCCTCTAGGTCCATCCATGTTGCTGCAAATGAGAAGATTTCTATTTCATTTTATGGCTGGGTAGTATTCCATTGTGTTTATATTCCATTTTTTCTTTATTCATTTATCACCAATGGATATGTAGCTTGTTTCCCTAAGTTGGCTATTATGAATGATGCTGCAGTGAACGTAGAAGTGGTTATATCTTTTCAAATCAGCATTATTGTATCCTTTGAGTAAATACTCAGAAGTGAAATAGTTGTATGGTAGTACTATTCTTAACTTTTTAAAGGAATCTTTATACTGTTTTCCACAGTGGCAGCACCAATTTACATTCCCACTTACGGTATATGAGGGTTTCCTTTCTCCACATCCCCTCTGACACTCATTTCTTGTTTTTTTGATGATATCTGTTCTAACTGGTGTCAGATGGTATCTTATTGTGATTTGATTTTCATTGCCCTAATAGTGATGTTGAACATCGTTTCATTTTTCGTGTCTTTTTTAGAAAAATGTCTATTCAGAACCTTTGCTGATTTTTAATTGGACTATTTGTTGTGGTTCAGTTGTATGAATTGTTTTTATATTTTGGATATTAACTCTTTGTTAGATACATTTTTGCAGAAATCTCCCATTCAATATGTTATCTTTTCATTTTGGTGATGAGTTTATGTTTAGCTTTGTTTTTCTGTATGGAAGCTTTTTAGTTTTCTGTAATCTCCTTTGTTTATTTTTGCTTTTATTTGTCTTGCCTTTGAAGTCAGATGCGCAAAAATATCACTAAGATTGATGTTGAGGAGCTTACCACCTATACTATCTTCTAGGAATTTTAGAAGTTTGGGCCTTACATTCAAATCTTTAACCCATTCTGAGTTAATTTTTGTGTCTGCTGTAACATAGTGGTCTAGTTTCCTTATTTTACATGTAGCTGTCTAGTTTCCTCAGCACCCTTTATTGAAGACACTGTCTTTTCTTCATTGTACTTTCTTAGCTACTTTGGTTATATTTATTCCTCCTTAGCTAAATTTATTCCTAGTTATTTTATTCTTTTTTTTTTTTTCAACGTTTATTTATTTTTGGGACAGAGAGAGACAGAGCATGAACAGGGGAGGGGCAGAGAGAGAGGGAGACACAGAATCGGAAACAGGCTCCAGGCTCTGAGCCATCAGCCCAGAGCCCGACGCGGGGCTCGAACTCACGGACCACGAGATCGTGACCTGGCTGAAGTCAGACACTTAACCGACTGCGCCACCCAGGTGCCCCAGTTATTTTATTCTTTATGATGCTTTTGTAAATGGTATTTTTTTCTTTTTTTATTTGTATTTTATTTGTTTATTAAAATTTTTTTGAATGTTTGCTTATTTTTGAGAGAGAGACAGAGCATGAGTGGGGGAGGAGCAGAGAGAGAGAGGGAGACACAGAATCCGAAGCAGGCTCCAGGCTCTGAGCTGTCAGCACAGAGCCTGGCGTGGGGCTTGAACCCACAAACCATGAGATCATGACCTGAGCCGAAGTCAGATGCTTAACCGACGGAGCCACCCAGGTGCCCCATGTATTTTTTTTTTTTTTTAATTCCAGTATAACTAACATACAGTGATCTATTAGTTTCAGGTATACAATATAGTGATACAACAATTCTATACATTACTCAGTGCTCATCACAATAAGTGTACTTTTTATCCCCTTCGCCTGTTTCACACATTCCCCATCCACATCTCTTCTGGCAGCCATCAGTTTGTTCTCTATATGTACGAGTCTTCTTTTTGGTCTCTTTTTCCTTTGTTTTGTTTCTCGAATTTCATGTATGAGTGAAATCATATGGTTTTTGTCCTTCTCTGAGTTATTTCACTTAACATTGTACCCTGTAGATCAATCCATTTTCCTGAAAATGGGAATATTTTATTCTGTTTATGGCTAAGTAAGATTCCATTGTATTTATATACCACTTCTTTATCCATCCATCCATGGATGGACACATAGGCTTCCATATCTCGGCTATTGTAAATAATGCTGCAGTAAACACAAGGGTGCATATATCTTTTTGAATTAGTTTTCATTATCTTTGGGTAAATACCCAGTGGTAGAATTACTGGGTCATATGGTCATTCTGTTTTTGGATTTTTGAGAAATCTCTATACTGTTTTCCACAATGGCTGCACCAGTTTGCATTCCTACCAAGAGTGTATGAGGGTTGGCTTTTCTCCACATCCTCACCAACACTTGTTTCTTCTGTTTTTGATTATAGGCATTCTGACAGTAATCTCTTTGACATCAGCCATAGAAAGATTTTTCCAGATTTGTCTCCTTTGGGAGACAAAAGCAAAATTAAACTACTGGGACTGTACCAAAATCATCACTTTGCACACTGTAGGAAACCATCAACAAAACCAAAAGACAATCTACTGAGTAGGAGTAGATATTTGCGAATGATATATCTTTTAAAAGGTTAATATCCAAAAAAATATACAGAACTTCTACAATTCAACGCCAAAACCCAACTAATACAATTAAAAAGAACTTCTCAAACTCAACACCCAAAAACCAAATAATCCAGTGAAGAAATGGGCAGAAGACATGAATAGACACTTCTGCAAAGAAGACATCCAGATGGCCAACAGACACATGAAAAAATGCTCAACATCACTCATCATCAGGGATATGCAAATCAAAACCACAATGAGATATTACCTCACAAATGGGATTTTTTTCTTAATTTCTTTTCCTGAGGATTCATTATTTGTGAATCCATATTTCACATATGGTCTAGGCATATATATTTCACATATGGTCTAGGCACATATATTTCACATATGGTCTAGGCACTTTTCAAATTGGTGTTTTTGCACTGGTTCTGCAGGGCAATTGAGTATGTGCATGAGTACTGTAATAGGGGATTTTCTGTTCCCTATAGTTGTATGGTTTTCCTGAATGTGATCCCCATTGGTTTTCAAAGCTTATCATTTAAGGCATTCATCTCTCTGAGGCAGGATCTAAGGGTTGGAGTGCGTGATGTGGTGTACAAATCCCTTACTGCTTAGGGAAAAGTTTCATACTTTTGAGATATCTCCTGGCTATGGATTACTGTGCCTGGGTGATGTTTTTCTTGTGAGATGGTGTCGCTCCTTCTCTTACCCATCTTATCACTGTCCCTTTTGTCCTTTGTTGTGTAGGCTCTGTTCATCCAGTTTTCTGGTCTTTTTCAGAGGAAATTATTTCATATACTTGTATATTTGTTGTATCTGTGGGAGGGAGTGAGTTCAGGATCTTCCTACGCCAACATCTTGAACCCAATTCTGCCAACTCTTCCTTTACAGTTTTTAAGCATGATTTTCCTTCTGTTTGCAACTTATTTTTTCTTTCTCAAACCATGTTCCCCTACATTTCTTCTCTTACTTCTGGATAGCTCCACGGATGAAAAAGCTATTTCCATAAGCTTTCTATAGCCTCCTGGACACCTGAGGGTTGCCCATGGTAAATTATTCTTATGTCATCAACTCAAGGAACTGCTGGAAGTATACCTATACTGGGTCAAAATAAGTGAGATTCCAGATGGGGACTATAGGAATGGCTGAAGCACCTGTTTTTTGAGTAACTAGTATTGATAAGATGCACCTAGTCTAGAGTATGAGGGAAAGTTACATACCCTTGAGTGAATGCCTAAAAAACTAGGCATAAAAGAGGGACTGAGCTCTGAGCTCAGGCTTTTTTCAAAGCTTAAGTTCTGCATATACTTAGCTGTCTCTCATGATTATGCTTCTCTTGAGTGTGGAATGACAAAGAAAGTGTGCCTGTGAGTCACAGGCACTCTACAGTGTTATTGTTGTGCATGCCTCGTTGTTACTTTTCTGCCTTTTCTTAAAGATCAGGCAGCCTGGTACTAGTTGAAGTAAGTTGTGTCTCATAAGTGAGATTGTCAATGCAAACCCAAGACCACTGCTACCAGAAAAGAGAGGCAGCTGCATCTGTATTCATTCTTTAAACTTAGCTACTAGGTCATTTCATCCAGAAAGTATTCCCTGACTGATCATCTGTGTTAAGAATTGAAAATCCTAATGTGTTCGTAAAACATATACAATTCTTTCCTCAGCATTTATCAAACTATATTCTAATTAATTCCTTTTTGTACTGTTTCTTTATTTTGAAAGAGAGAGAGAGAACACACGTTGGGGGTGGGGGGAGGCAGAGGAGTGAGAGAATCATAAGCATGCTCCACACTGTCAGCACAGAGCCTGATGCAGGGCTTGACCTTACGAACCATGAGATCATGCATGACCTGAGCTGATGTCAATAGTTAGATGCTTGACTGAGTGAGCCACCCACGCACCCCTCTAAGTATTTCTTTTTCTTTATCTCTCACTAAAATACATGGAGAGTTTTTAAAGTGTTTATTTATTTAGGGAGAAAGAATGTGAGTGAGTGGAGGAGGGACAGAGAGAGAGAGGGAGAGAGAGAATTTCAAGAAGACTCCATGCTGTCAGCATAGAATCCAACGTGTGGCTCGATCTCAGGAACTGTGTGATCATGACCTGAGTCAAGATCAAGAGTCAGACACTTAACTGACTGAGCCACCCAGGTGCCCCAAAATACATGGACAGTTTATCTTATTTATAGGTATATTCCCAATATATAATACAATATCTGATACTTAGTAAGTTTTTAATAAAAAATGTTGAATAAATGAATGGCTAAAGGACATAAATCTATGTACCATGGGAAATAGGGAAATGGTTAGCAAGGTTTAGTTAAGTAAAGCTGTTTTTTTTTAATTCATTCTTCCATTATATCAAGTCATTCTTGCTCTGTAAGGAACTTTAAAAACTCAGTAGTTAAGCACTATAATAATAATCTGTTATTATTCTTATGTCTGCAGGCTGGCTGGGATATGGCTTATTAAAGCTAGGCTTATTTGGGACTTGCTGCTTTAGGCTGCAATGACTGGTTGGCTCTTTCTCTCACTGCAGGACCATAGGCTGCTATACTCTCCATGTCTCTCATGGTCCTTGTACCAGCAGGGTATCTAGAGCCTATGATGGCAGTGGAGGTTCACGAGAAGAAGTTTAAGCTTGCCAGTCCCCTTTCAGCACAGATGTGGCACTGGCGTGCTCATATGTCACTGAGCAAAGTGGGTGGGATAGCCACATTCAAAGTCAAGGACCAGGAAGATACATGTCACCCACAACGAGCCATGGCGGAACAAGTGCAGCAGCAATGGGAAAAATTTTCCATGTGAGGTGATAGATTTGTTACCTAACTGTATTATACAATCGTTTTGAAGCATACACATGTATTACTTTGTACACACCTTAAACATACACAGTGCTATATGTCAGTTATATCAATAAAGTTGGAGAAAAAAAGGGTTAAATTTCATACTGCCTCAGATTTCTACTTTTAATTTCAATTTGTCCAGGAGAAATTTTAGGTACAATAACATTGAACTTTAATAATATGAATTTCTTTAAGTTAGCTGGCCCGTTTTTTGTTTTGTTTTGTTTTTTTTTCATTGATTATAGGAAAACAGCTCTCTCTGTCTCCCCCCATGTGTGTATGTGAGGAGAACTGATTTTGTCTGAAATGAAAACTGGGTAACTTAAAGGTAGAATCTCAGCTGCTCACTTCTTCAGGTCAGAGTATTGCTTTTGTTGTTTTTACTTGAATTATGTGGATGATTTTCTTGATCATTAACTGGTCCTGTCCTGAAAATATCTGACTAAAGTAGTATTGCTTTCTGGTAAACAGTTGAGATAGTCATTAGCATTACTGAACATGTTTTTACCTTTTTGTAATTTATTTTAGTCAAGGGGAAGATCAATTACATTTTGAAAATACTGTTCACGTTGTTAGAATCCTTCCAATCAATTCAAGCTGGGAAGATGTAGATTCATTATTTTATAATCTAGGTAGCATCTAAGGTAATGATAAATGCTTTCCTCAGAATAAAAACACACATTTATTTCTTTTCTAACCTACAAATTACTTGTATAACTCAATATTTTACTTTACTTCCAATATTTAAAAAGTGGATGATTTAAGGTGAATCACTGAATTCATTCCTCTTGACTTTAAATGTGTCTTCATTATATGCATTCCAAAGGAAAATTATTACCTAATCTACAAAGATATATTTTAATCACCAAATAATATGCTGAATGCATTTACAACTGTAATTTTGTGCATGTGAAGCAATTAATTGCTCAATATTAACTGTAGTCTAATGCTTTGCAAACAGAATCTGGATGCAAAGCTATTGAGAATATAGACTCACTCCAGACAAGCAAATGCACTCAGGGACAGAAAGAACTTGACAGTATTTTAAAGGTAGTCAGCTTCCTAGTTCTTAAAGCCTTAATGCTGGTTATAAAGGTGGTTAAGGTAGGGATAAGGGAGGATATATTTTTGTGGAGGGGGTTATAACGTATGGAGTTTTGGTGTTTATTCTGTTATTTTATATATTTTTTTCTTGGTGGTAGTTACACTAGGATGGAAACTATGGTAATCTGAGCCATTTTGTCAGAATAGCTTGAAGAAAGAAAGTGGAGAATAGGAGCCCAGTAAATATGCCAAATGAGTCATCTATAGACTGAATATTCCTACCCCAACCTCCTATTCTTACCTTGAAAACCTAATTTCCCAAGGTGATGGTGTTAAGAGGTGTCTTTCGGAGGTGATTGGGTCATAAGGGTGCAGCCCTAGTGAGTGGGAATAGTGCTTTCATAAAAGAGGCCTTGCCCCTCCTGACGACCTTGAGAAATCAACTGTGTATGAACCAGGAAGAGGACTGTCACCAGATACTAAATCTGCAGGTGCCTTATCTCAAAGTTTCCAGCCTTCAGAACTGTGAGAAAAAAAAATTGTATTGTTTATGAGCCACCTGTCTATTGTGTTCTGTTACAGCAGCCTGAGTGGAGTAAGAAAATGACTTGTAAATCCGTTTTCTATTTTACTGAATAGGCGGTAGGTGACTGTAGGGTGTTGCCTCTACGGGACCACTTTATAGGGTTGGTCTGTACTTTTGTGTTTATGCATATGTGTGTTCTCTTAATATCCTTATGAAAAAGGTTACCATATTTGGGGGGGCAGAATAAGAAAAAGACAAAGTACAAATGAGTGGTGGTGTTTGATCCTTGGGTGTGTACATTCTATAGATCTTTTATGACCTCACCTAAGTATATACACTGTCTTATAGTACTTCATATTTCAAAGAGAATGTACATTGATTCACATATGAGTTTTAGAATGATGGTACTGAAGATAATTGGAACCTGAGGGACAAGAGACAAAATATTAATAGGACTATTTCTGCCTTATTGTGGTATTTCCCTATTTCACAGATGGCAAACACTTGATATTCATTGAAAGAATGAATAAATGAATGATATAGGAGTCAGAAATTATGAATTAAAAGTATAGTATATAAATGAGAGAAAGATTTATATTGTGAGGCAGATAGACTGGTATAAAAATAAAAAAGTAAAATCTGATGAAGAAAGTAAAGAAGATGAACTGGGAAAGATATAACTGTAAAGCAAGGAGAACAAAATCATTATATGAGACCCGATCTGACCTGAACGGAGCACCTCAAGACAGGCAGAAATTGAGATTGAGTATTAGAACCAAGAAGAAAGACATGGAGATTAGTTGTCCAGCCCTGGAATAGATGTTATTTTATGACCAGTCTTTTGCAAAGGAAGAAACTGAAATAGAGGTTTGAGTAATTTACCTTGGGAATGGGGGAGGTTGATACGAACCATGGCAGTGTCCTGTGAGCACATGCTCTTAACCCCTGGCAGTGTCCCTGGAGAAAGAAGGGACTTATGGTTATGGCTTCTCACCATTCACATGGAGTTTGGAGCACACTGTGTGATGAGACGGGTAGGTGGAAATGTTCCTATAATACATAAGCCTGCCAGAAAATCAACACTTCCATCAGTGAGTCTTAGGAGATCTGAAAACAATGACACCATCTGTATGGGTACAGATTCCCAAGGTGTCAGGAGAGATAGCCTTGAACATTCTTCATTATGAGGCTACATGGGTACAGTTCTGATTGTGGTCAGGCCTGTACATCAGGACAGGATGACATCAAGGCGGGACTGATACTCAGTGGTTGGAGCTGCCTGGGGAAAGGAAAAAAAAAAATCCCACTAACCCTTTTAAAACACAGCTAAATGCCAATTACACCCTTAAACATTTCAGAGGGCATTGGTGCCTAGATTTAGCCTGCTGAATTTAATCATTTTGCATCATCCAGCTTTATAACAGAAGTTTTTAGGTTTTAACTTCTTTAGGGGACAGTCTGGTGACTGCAGAAAGAAAATTTCTTTTCAACATGTTATTTGCTTGAGAGGGTTCTAGCTCCCAAGAGGATTATGCTAGGCACTCATAGACAGTAAAATAAATTGAAATAGAGATACCCGGCACTGTTAAGTTATACTTGGTTACTAATAGACAGCTTTGTGGTAAAGCGCTGAATTCAGAATCACACATTGAATTCTGTCGCAGTGGCTACTAACCGTAAAATAAATGCACTATGTTTCTTATGGTTTGCGACTTTTTGAACAACATTTATTGCATTTTCTCAGATTATTTATAACTGGACTCATTACTTTAAATTTAGAGCTACTCTCCTGAACAGGGTATCTGAAAACACATTGAACATATCATTTGAAAATGCAATTAATATCCTTTTACAAAAAGTTTATCTCATATTTTCTAGCATTTCATATACCCTGATATGTATAGAGTAAGTGCTCAATAAATTATAACTATTGTGCTTTCCGTATCAAAGTTTATTTACATTTTATATTAAATATAATTTATTGTCGAATTGGTTTCCATACAACATCCAGTGCTCATCCCAACAGGTGCCCTCCTCAATGCCCATCACCCACTTTCCCCTCCCGCCCACCACCCATCAACCCTCAGTTTGTTCTTAGTATTTAAGAGTCTCTTATGGTTTGCCTCCCTCCCTCTCTATAAATTTTTCCCCCCTCCCCCCTTTTAAGTTTCTCAGGATCCACATATGAGTGAAAACATATGGTATCTGTCTTTCTCTGCCTGGCTTATTTCACTTAGCATAATAACCCTCCATTTCCATTCTCGTGGCTACAAATGGCAAGATTTGTTTCTTTCTCATTGACAAGTAGTATTCCATTGTATGTATAAACCACATCTTCTTTATCCATTTGTCAGTTGATGGACATTTAGGCTCTTTCCGTAATTTGGCTATTGTTGAAAGCGCTGCTATAAACATTGGGGTCTGAGTGTCCCTATACATCAGCACTCCTGTATCCCTGGGGTAAATTCCTAGCAGTGCTACTGCTGGGTCATAAAGTGGATCTATTTTTAATTTTTTGAGGAACCTCCACACTGTTTTCTAGAGTAGCTGCACCAGTTTGCATTCCCAACAGTGCAAGAGGGTTCCCATTTCTCCCCATCATCGCCAGTATCTATAATCTCCTGATTTGTTCATTTTAGCAACTCTGGCTGGCATGAGGGGGTATCTCAGTGTGGTTTTGATTTGTATTTCCCTGATGAGGAGTGATGTTGAGCATCTTTTCACGTGTCTATTAGCCATCTGGATACCTTCTTTATAAAAGGGTCTATTCATGTCTTCTGCCCATTTCTTCACTGGATTATTTGTTTTTCAGGTGTGGAGTTTGGTGGTTCTTTATACATTTTGGATACTAGCCCTTTGTCCGATACATCATTTGCAAATATCTTTTCCCATTCCATCAGTTGCCTTTTAGTTTTGTTGATTGTTTCCTTTGCTGTGCAGAAGATTATTGTCTTCGTGAGATACCAATAGTTCATTTTTGCTTTTAATTTCCTTGCCTTTGGAGATGGGTTGAGTAAGAAATTTCTGTGGCTGAGGTCAAAGAGGATTTTTCCTGCTTTCTCCTCTAAGGTTTTGATGGTTTTATGTCTCACATTCAGGTCCTTCATCTATTTTGAGTTTATTTTTGTGAATGATGTAAGAAAGTGGTCTAGTTTCATCCTTCTGTCTGTTGCTGTCCAGTTCTCCCAGCACCATTTGTTAAAGAGACTTTTTTGCATTAGATACTCTTTCTTGCTTTGTCAAAGATTAGTTGGCCATACATTTGTGAGTCCAATTTTGGGGTCTATATTCCGTTCCATTGGTCTATGTGTCTGTTTTTGTGCGGATACCATACTGTCTTGATGATTACAGCTTTGTAGTAGAGGCTAAAGTCTGGGATTGTGATGCCTCCCGCTTTGATCTTCTTCTTCAATATTACTTTCGCTATTTGGGATCTTTTGTGGTTTGATACAAATGTTAGGATTGCTTGTTCTAGCTTTGAGAAGAATGCTGGTGCAATTTTGGTTGGGTTCTACATCAAACTTTTAAAAAACTGGTTTGTGATTTATTTTCTAAGCTGTTGTGTGTTATTCTAATAGAATACCTTTGCTCTCCAAGTCATTTGATGGGTGTGTATCATAGAGGGCACTGAGGAATAAGGCTGAGTTGCTAGGTCTATTGTCTCAAGAAATAACTGTTACCTAACCTGGAACATCTATTTCTTTCTTTGGGCAGTAGAATGATTACAGATATGAAAGGGGAGAAACCTTGCTGATAATTTTATCCGACCTAATGATCCCTTGGCCTTAAAATTTTTTTTAATGCTTATTAATTTTTGAGAAAGAGAGAGACAGAGAGAAAGTGGGCATGAGCCGGGGAGGGGTAGAGACAGAAGGAGACACAGAATCTGAAGCAGGCTCAAGGCTCTGAGCTGTTAGCACACAGCCCAACATGGGGCTTGAACTCATGTGCTGCTAAATCATGAGCTGAAGTCAGACACTTAACCAACTGAGCCACGCAGGCGCCCTGATCCCCTGACTTTTAATAAATATATTGGCACAACTGTTGGGGGATATTTGGAATAGTGTGGTAAAGTTTGTGATTTACATAGCAGACAAAGAGAAGTTTGTGAGGGTGAGTGTGACTGTTTTTTGTTTCCATGCATGATCTTACTTAGTTAAGTCAGCATTCTATCCTATTTGCCTTCTACAGGTAGCATAGTCCCCTTTCTTTGAGAATATTCTCCTATATTCCACATGATCCTGATGGGGATAGAAAAGCCATACACGGTAGCGGTAAGAATACAACTCACATCCAGGTTTTTAATGATTCCTGTGTAACCTTGCTCAAGTTACTTAACTGGTCTGTGTAGCAGAATCTCCATCTTAAAGTTAGGTTAATTCACTTTAGGCCATTGCAAATTAGGACTTGTATAGTGTGGGTTCTTCTTAAGGCAGACCTTAGATAAGGATTTGGGTGCAGGTGGTTTGTTCTGGGAAGTGATCCCACAGGGTTGGGGCCTAGGAAGAGTAGAACAGTGAAAAAGTAAAAGCTAGGCCAAAGTTATGTTACTGGTCAATGCTGTGGGCACTGAGACTTGACCCTGCTGGGAGTCCTTTGAGGTCTTTGCAGACTGTCCCCTTGAAATGTCTACTGTAAGACTGAGGAGGAAATTATTTCTCTAAGATCACCATTCCTCTTTCAGTCAACATTTGTGCTGTGGGGTGTTAACTATTACACACTTATAGGGTTGCATACATGTATCAGAATAGTTCCACAGGAATCTCTCCCAGCTCTGGTCCAGAAGCCCAGGGCAGAAATTGGGAGGTTTGCTATGACACCTAGGCTAGCTATTGTCAGATTGTACTTGGTGGCTGCCACCAATCAGGTGAAATGAAAAGTGAGGAATAGGAGATATGACAGGGGAGACATTGATACAGGATTAAATGAAAAAATGTTGCAAAAACGTCTAGACCATTGTCTGGCTCATAGTAAGCACTCAGTACATGTTACCTACCAGACATGTATGCTTTTTGGACACAAGTATATAAAAATTTTATAGAAAATCATGTCTGTACATTTACTTTGTCTCTTATAACATGTATACATTATGTCTTAGAATAAATGTCTTCATTGTACTGTATTCGAAGAAGATTTGTGACCATTTTTCACCTCCATCTCTTCTCAGGAACAGGAAGAATTAATTGTAAGTTGACCAATATCCAAAGAGTCCCTAGATGTGCAAGCAAGACTATCCAGGGGACAGAAAGGTTAACAAATTCCTGTAGGAACAAAGATGCCTTAGTATATGTACCTAAACAGTATTTTCACATCCTCAATGCAAGTGTGCACCCACACAGAGTTGAGCTAAGTGAGAATATCTATGACTATGATCTGTTTCTCAAAAAAGTTTTAGATCTGTTTCTCAAAAAAGTTTTAGATCTGTTTCAGCCCACAAATGAGGCAAGCAATTTGGGCTGACATTTGGACCTACTTATTTTCTTAATTCCCAGTTGCTTCACTGGGAACATTGAACTTTTCCTAATCATTATGGATAATGAATTAGCAAGCTTAGCTTTAGATCACTCATAACTTTTTTTCTTAATCCATAATTGAGAAAGTGCTTCCTTTTGTCCTTTTTTCCTTTGATACTTCTTCATAATATTTAAATTTTTATTTCTTATGTTAAAATATTTAGAAGCACATAGGAAGAGTGTTCAGCAAGGTATGTATGTATAAGTGAAGACCTTTTTCAAATCTGTCTTTCATAGAGAAGATAGGGAAATTGTATATATTATCTGAGGATGTAAGTAAACATAATGAATATTGTATTTCTTATTGAAAAGCAGAAAGGATGGCTGAGAAGAAATGTAAAAATTCATATTATCATCAACCTTTTTACTCTCAAAAATGTTCTTGTGAACTGATGTCATTTTAAATATTTGAAGTTTATTTTTAAAATTTTAAGTTCTCTATACATTCTTTGGGAACATCTGTTGTGTTACATATGCTTTGCAATATTATCGGAATCCCAACTATCAGTACCCTTTTTGACAGGTCCTTTTTGGTTAATTGAATAAAACATTTTGGCTCATTTGTCCATGACCTTAAAAAATAGCACAGTGGCTCAATTTTTTAAAATCTCAAATGTAATGAGATCGGTCCCCATAAGACTTTTTGGGGGTAGGGAAAAGTGATAGGTAAGCGAAAATTAAGCTTGTCAAGTCATTTTATAAAAGAACGCAGTGAGGGAGACTTAGCTAGAAGTGCACTTGGATTGATTAAAATCACCTGAAACATCTGTCAGGCCAGTTCTAATGGACATGTTTGCGGTTCTGTGTGCTGTTTCACAGAAAATGTTAAAGAGATCAGGTGTGTACCCCATAATGGATTTACCTTGGCCCCTCACAACACGTTTAACTACATCAGTGATAACGAATGGTCACAAATCTAGGTATAAATTTAAGACTTGGGAAGTTTGGGGCTGGTGGTAAGAGTGCCTTACTATAAATAAGGACTGGCTGCCCTTGAACATTTTTAGAGCATGTGTGAATCTGGTGTTAAAACTAGCAAAATTCATTGCCCGTTTTTCCTTTGCTAGTGGAAAAATTTACAGTATCTCTCTTGGGTCTCTTGAGCTATGTGGGGATACACAAATCTCCTTTTTAGTGAGAGCCATACACCGAGTTTATTAGTCTTATGGGAACCAGAATCAGCTACATTGACTGGGAGATTTGCTCATTTTGGAAAATTACATGGACTTTTGTATTTAGGATACTCTATATTATCTTAATTGTGACTCTTTTAACATAGTTATTGCTTAATGTACAGCTTTTCTTTGCAGTTTTTATCACCTTAACTCAGTTGCTTGAAGTTGAAGATTACAGCAATTAGGACAAGATGACTGACCTTTCCCAGGGTCAGCATGGAAAGCCTGTGCAAACCAGGGAAATATTTGGGTTCTATTAGGACAGTGATGATCTAGATTACTTAAGGTAGTAATAACAATAACTAATTGAAAGTTAGGAAAATGGTTCGTTACTTGATTTCTCATTTTGTAGAAAGTGGTGTTTTCCAGTGGATTTTATACACTAACATATTCAATGATAATTATCCATATTCATTGCATGAATGCTGTAGGCAAGAACCTGAAAAAGTAAGCAACTAGAGACATTGCCTTAAAGATGCTTATAGCTTGATATGGGCAAGAGGCAATTTAAAAAACAGCTATATGCCCCCCAGAAATGCATATAAATATGAATTAAATATACATGTTTACGTATTATTTTCAATATTCATAGCAACCCTATCATGAAGTAAAAACCTTACCCAAGTGTCCATTGACAGTAGAATGAATTACTAAGCTGTTTCATAGTTGCATGATAGAATATAATACAGCTGTGAGAATTAATAAGTCACACTACATGTAGCAACTTGGATGAATGTCAAACATATTGTTGTTTGGAAGAAGGCAGACACAAAAGTGTTTATACTGCATGATTCTGTTTATGAAATGTATAGACAAACATATCTCTGTAACATTAGAAGTCAAGAAAGTTACCATTGAGAGGCACAGTGACTGGGAAGGGGCCAAGAAAGGACTCCATGGGTTGCTGGTAACATTTCTTTGAGCTATATGCTATATTTTTAGTTTATAAAATTTGTATACTGTTCTGTATGATGTGTACATTTGTTTGGCATAGATATTCTTCACCTGGGTTTAAAAATGAGTAGTATCATTAAGTAGAAGAAAAGGAGACCTTTGTGGAAGAAGTCTTTTGTAGGAGCTGGGGCTATATCCATCAGGTGCCACTGCCTTAGTTTTCTTGGCGAATCAGGAAGTCTTGGAGTTCTGGAGATAAGACATTCCCAAAAGAAGGAAAATAACAAGCATAAGCAAAGAGGTGAAGGGTATTGGGTAACAAATTAAATGAACTTTCAAGTGCTCACAGAGAAGTTGGAAAAGTACAAAGAGGAAAGTCCTAAGTCAGTCCTGGTCCAGACAATGAAAAAATTAACCTTGTATTATATACAAGGTTATCGTTATTTATTTAGGTTTTAGGAGTCAGTGAAAGTTTTTGAGCTGTGGGATGGCCTAATTATGCTTTTGAAATCTGGAAATTGTGCTTTGGCGGGTGAATTGAAAGGCACAGGGACTAAAGGGGAAAAGATTGGACCATTCCTGTGGTGTTAAAAGGGAACTTCCTGCAGATCTGCACTGGGTGCCTTGTAGCCATGGAATGGTGACTGGCACATAACCGGTTCTCAGTTAATACTTACTGAGTGGATACCAACATAACAACAAACAAAAGAGTAAGATCTTGCATCAGGTGTAAATTGGCATTCTTGAGGAATGAGTTTCAGTGGTTCAGCTTTCCGAAGGAGAATCTGTGTTTTGCAAAGGAATGCCCTTTGAAGTTGGGTCTGGAGCATGTGGTAAACACTCCCACAGTCTCGGGTGATGTTCAGATTACCGGATCTTAACTTCATGAGGTCCAAATGGCATATAGAACGCGATAGTGGGCCAGATGTGTTATCTTTCTGCTTGTTCTGTCAAAATGCCTTTCAAAAGAAAATACAGACTTCCCTCGGGTAGAATATTGTATCTTTTTCTTGATAATTATCCTGTATAGAAAATCAGCAGTCACAGCATACTTTGGATTATTTGGTTAGGAATTGTTTACACTGCATTTCTTTACTAGCTCTGTCCCTGAAGGTCAATAATTTCAGCATTGGGAGAAAAAAGATCAATGGTAAGTAAGTGCTACATTTGTGTTTTCCTCTACAGTTCTAACCACTTATTAGGTTTTGGGTCAATTTTCAGGGAAAGGGTATAGGTTTTTGTTGAATTACATTGTCTAACTTAGTCTTGCTTATGAACAGTGGAAAGGACTTTGGGACATTTGGTGACCAATGGCTATGTCCGTTTGTATGTAAGGAGCGTAGGAGGGGTGGTACTGCTCCCCTATCCAGGCAGGAATGTGTGGCAGGTGGAACGTGGAGACAAGTTTATCAGAAAAGCATATTTGGTGAAAAGCATGCCTGAATCATCTAGTTCTTTCCAGCTAGTGTTTGCTGAGCTGAACCTACTGGACACCTGTCGTCACTTTCTCTTTCTACTCCTCGCCATAGTTTAATTGTAGTGGAATGAGAAAGACAGCACAGCTGATTCATTGTATATTAATGAACAGTTTTAATTCTGAGGTATTATTTCCAAACCCTTCATCCATAGGTTCAGCTATTGCTTATCTCCTTCCATTCCATATTCTACATTCTCGTTACTGTTATCTTCCACATTTTTTTCATTTGATCATACCACATCTGCTGAAAAAGTTTGATGTGACAATTTCGGAAGTATTAATTGCTTCCACTGGATTTTAGTAGTTGTTTGTTGGATCAACACTCATTGAGAAAAACAGAAAATCTATCCTTAAACGTGTGCTCAGAGATCACATGACCCTAAAATGATTTTAGCTTAGTTTTATATATTAAACTGTATATTATATCCCCTCAATGTTAAGGTCTTCGGTAGTGATAGGAATTATTTAGCTTTGGAACATGTTCTGGAGTTCATTGTAAGCAAATATTATTGCAATTTAAATACTGATTTAGAAATAGTTATTTGAGGTTGCAAAATGTATTTAATTTTATTATTTAATTTTTTAAAAAAAGTTTTTGTTAATTTATTGAGAGAGAGAAATAAAGAGGGAGCCTGAGCAGGGGAGGGGCAGAGAGAGAGGGATAGAGAGAATCCCTAGCAGGCTTCACACAGTGCAGACCCCAATGCAGGGCTTGACCCATGATCCTTAAGATCATGACCTGAGCTGTAGTTGGACACTTAACCATCTGAGCCACCCAGGTACCGCTACAAAATGTATTTTATAAAGTAATGCTGTTACTTAAAAAATTTTTAAAGTATGCTGTTCTTGTTTTTTTTTTTTTTTAATGAGGAGAAATAAAACCTTTGAGTTTAAATTTACAGATATGAGAGTTGCAAAGTTACTCTTTGCCCAAGAAAATGTGTTCAGAATTCATAAAGGGAACATAGTGATTAGAAGAAATCCTGGGTTTCGTGTGGGTTAATTATGAAAGGGATCAGATAACTTTACCTATTTATCTATTTCATCTATTCAAATCTAAGATGACTAGGATGTGCCAGCAATATGTATTTTTAACGAAAACTCTTACAACATTTTAAAGAAATTTTCAACACATACCTCACAATCCATAAACATATATAGAGTGAATTATTTTAATACCCTATTATTTGAAGTTTTAAGATAATAAAGAAATACATCTTAAATAAAGTTTTACTTGCTCTTTATTGTAATGTAGAACCGCGACACAACTTTAGGAGATGATATATACCCGATATGTGTTGGGTTGTTAAATCAAGGAATGTTATTAGTGTTTCATTAATGTTTCAATACATTAATGTTTCTAAAAGCAGTGTATCCTGATTTCATACTTTTTGTCTTTTAAGGTGAATGTTGCTCTTTCTTTTGGCGTTGATCTTTTCTTCGCAAAGTGATAGACACAAAGTCATTTGTAAGTCGTGATTTCAAAAGACAGATTTTAAGAAGATAAGCAATGCAAATCTGACGTATCTTGTTTTCTTTACCTTTTTAAAAATTTTCTTTTGCCTCCACAGATTCACTTTCTTACACTCTGTCTAAAAATATTTTTTGTTTAAGAAGGAAAAAAGTGCCTTGTGACAATTTGCATAATATGTTAATGCGGATATGCATCTAGACATCTGGATGGCATTTTAATATCTCATTCTCATTCAAGGAACTAGACCTTACACAGATGGTAGAGACAATTTTAAGAGCATTGTTGTAAACAAATAAGGCAGCCAGGAAACCAAACACACTCCAAGTTAGGTTTTGCCGCCAAAGAAGCTTTTTAGTGAGATGTTTTGACTACAAGATTGTACAGCCCTTATCAGTCTCTGACAAAAGGAGAGGTACCAGTAGGCAGTTTTCCTATGCAAAGGAAAGGGGAAAAAAATCCACACACCAGCATGCATTTTCAGTTTTGAATATTTGAAAGATAAGTGTATTTTTTTTACTTCTACAGATATTTGTGTGAATATTGATATGTACACATATGTTCACATAACATGTATGTGCAAGTACACATATATAGATTTTTATAAAGTGCTCATATACAATTTAATGATAAATCCTTTTCTTCTTTTCTTCCTAGAAATATGTGCAGTCAAATCTTAGGCTATTAAAATCACAGGACTCTGGGATCACTTTGCTTGTGTTGAAACACTGACTTTAAACTCACAATTAAGTAGCTTTGTTATTTGAGCAAGTGACGTAGTTTCTCGTTGCATCTGTTTGGTCATCTGAGAGAGTAATGGCCCCTGTTTCATATGGTCAATGAGAGGATTGCATGCATCAGATCCATAGCATATGCCCATACATAGCAACCATTCAATAAATGTTAACAGTTATTATCATTGTTTTAATTTATTTTTTTATTGTACTATACTTTTGAATCTGGCTTTTTTCCTTCCTCCCTTCCCTTCCTCCCTCCCTTTTCCCTCCCTCCCTCTATTCCTCTGTTCTTTCTTTCTCTCTCTCTCTCTCTCTTTCCCTCTCTCTCTCTCTCTCTCTTTGTACCTGAGTCTTTCTCTTACTAAATGGACTGTCAGTGAAACTCTGTTACAGTCAGCTTCATTATGTAGTAGGTGGGAATACTTCCTAATTCAATGGATTGTTGTACCCACGTGAAAATGCATGTAAAGTAAATGCTTTCAGGGACACCTATGCAGCTCATGGGAAATGTTACTGAGATTCCCATGGATACTGTTATCCAAAGGAAAGGACATACAGCAAACATTTCTCTGTATCTCTCTGGGAATCACTGATTTATTTAGATGAATTTGTGTCCATTTGGATTTGACAATGAGAGTTTTGTGAGTCTAGGTATAGCTTTTACAATAGTAATGATTTCATTTGAGGGAGTACGTATTTGTCACATTTGCCCTTGATTATGACATAAGAAATAATACCTATTCAGTAGAGACAACTCGAAAAGGGTAGAGATAGAGGAGTAAAGACACATCTAGTAGAGAGAGAAGACACTCAAGGTGAAATTGAGATACAGTAAAATAAAGAGTATGTGATAGATTTCTTTCACCGGTAACTAAAGTATCCTCTATTAAGATGACAAGCAGTTTGCCTTTCGCTATTAGATCATTTATAGGACTACATGGAGATCTAGTCTATCTTGTCTATGGAGCACAAATGAGCATTTGCAGATTTCATACTTCAAATCCATTATGGAGACCTCGTCTACTATGTATGAAATTTAGAAATGAACTGACAACACCAGGGAAGGAAAAGAACAGGCATGGCAGGTCTCCGATGTGCCTGCTGGCAGCACCTTATGTTAAGCCCTTGAAAGACATTACTAACCAATCATAGCCTGTTTCCCGTTGAATACAGATACAGTCTTAGAATGCTTTTCGTTGAATGACTCTGGCAAAACATTCCATTGGATTACAAGTTGAATAAGTGAAAGCATTGGTTTAGGAGTAATCCCAGGAACAGCATTCTAGGTGGGTTGTATATTCCATGTCATATGTGTAGGGTAAATGTAGTGTCTTAAAGGAAATGATAGAGCATGAGTGTAACAGATGAATGATATATTTATTACATGATATATTTATTACATTATTACATGATTCATATCTTAAAGAGACAAAATGAGTTGTGAGTGATAAGGCAAGTACATAAAAACAAAACAAAGTAGTCCTTATACTACTAAGGGTCAAACAAATGGAACAGATAATAAGAGCAATATGCCCTGAGGACTGTGGAGATTGGTCAGGGCTACTAGAAAAGAGAGGATGAGAAGGGCGTGTATGGGCACCGATAAGCAAGTCGAGTTTTCTGAAATGGGCCTTCACATCAGGAAACAATGGGAAGGAGAATTGACAAGCCAAGCAGGAGACAAGCTGTGAAAGGCCTTGAGTGCCGTGCTAAGAAATGAAGACTTCATTTGTAGGCAGTGGAGAACATTTAGAGGTTCTGAATATGAAATTGTAAATGTGAGAACTGAGAAGGATCTTAAGAGATCATTTGCCGTAGCCCTCTACATTAACACATGAGTATTCTTACTTATTTCATAGTAGCAGCTGATTATTTATGGTCAAAAGATGAAAAGCACTACTTATATAGCTGATTATATACTCCCAGGTTTAAAAAAATGGACAGAATTTTCCACAGTGATAAGGGGACATTAGATGACTTGGGCTGTGCTCTCAGGGCACTTATTAGAGTCCATATGCTTCTCTTGGTATTTGATAGTTTATTGCATGCACAGCATCAGCTCCCACGTGGAAAAAGGTTTCTTAATCTCAGCACCATGGATATTCTGGACCAGATAATTCAATATTAGGGGAATACAGGAGATTGTAGGATATCCGTCGAGCAGCTTCCTTGGTCTATGTCACTAGATGCCAGCAGCACCCTACTCTCCTTGTTGTGACAACCAAACATTTCCCCAAACATTAGCAAATGTGTCCTATGAGTCAAAGTCATTCCTGGTTGATACCTACTAGCTTAGAGCATGGACTTCTGTTTGTGACCCAAATAGAGAAATAATTTCAAAATACAATCTTTGCATATAATCAGGCAGTGGTATTCAGGATGCACTAGAGGAGGTAGAGATGGGAGACAGTGAGACTACGTAGGGATGAGTGTGTCAACCTAGCCGTCAGTGGATGAGATTATTGTTATTATTTTATGCTTATTTTTGAGAGAGAGAGAGAGAGAGAGCGAGCGAGCGAGCGCGGGGGTAGGGCAGAGAGAGAGGGAGACCCAGAATCTGAAGCAGGCTCCAGGCTTTGAGCTGTCAGCACCGAGCCTGATGCGGGGCTTGAACTCATGAATCGTGAGATCATGACCTGAGCTGAAGTCAGACTCTTAACTGACTGAGCCACCCAGGCACCCCATTGGATGAGATTATTAACTAGAGTTCTGTGCCTGGGAATAAGAAGAAACGGGGACGCTGAGAGGAGTAGCAGCAGCCGTAGAAGTGTCACTAGAAGCAACATTTATGGTGCACTCATAATACTACTTCTTAAAAGAACCCTTTGAAATCGTTACTGCGATCATGATCCATATTTTACAGATAAGAAAACAGGCTTAGTGGTTCCACAAGGCAGAATCAAGACTCTACCCTGTATTTGTCTTACTTCAGCACTCTTGACTACCTCACTCCTCAAACAGTAACGCTTTACGTTGCAAATGGTCAGTTGGAAAACACCATCTGAATGGTCATAGACCCTGTTAAACTCTGCCATCCTTCTCCAGATTCCACTCACTTTATTTAAGTAAATGAACAAAAATGGTCTCCTTATGAATAAGACAGGCTGGTGCAAGACTCAGAACCCCGTCTAGATGAGTTCGCTACTGCCACATCATGTTAATTAATATAGAGAGAATATCCACAACACTTAATGTGCCCATTTTCCATGGGCATATTTTGCATGTTATTTTCATTAAAAATTCATTACAAAGATAAGAGTGTGATTATCATATAACAAAGATAGCCAAATTATGGCATAAAGGAAGTTAAAAAATACAGACAAAAGTAGTTCTAAGATATTAGGCATTATTAAAACCTATTTCTTACTGTTTGTATTATAAAAGTTTTATGCTATCTTAAAGACTTTTTCTGGATATTATTTTATGCCCATAATTCAGTTTCACAATTTGAACATGAATGACTATAGCAAAATTCCATTTTTCTCTGTAACTAAGTGACTTTTTTTGTGGACTTACCAACCTGGTCTTTCCCCTCCTTTTGTTTGGAGATAAAACAAAACACACACACACACACACAAAAACAAACAAACAAAAAACAGAACCAAAAGAAAAAACAACAACAACAACAAAACTTTTGTTTGTTTCACTGTAACAGTAACACTGTTTCCCTGGGTGGCTCAGTTGGTTAAGCTTCTGACTTCAGCTCAGGTCAAGATCTCCCAGTTTGTGAGACTGAGTCCCATGTTGGGCTCTGTGCTGACAGTTCAGAGCCTGGAGGCTGCTTTGGATTGTGTGTCTCCCCCTCCTTTCTGCCCCTCCCCCACTCATGCTCTGTCTTTCTCTGTCTCAAAAAATGAGTAAATGGTAAAAAAAATTTAAAAAGTTTTTTTTTAATTGTTTGGAAGACCTTTATCATAATTATGGGAAAATATGCATGCCTATCTTGGAATCAGCAAATAAATTCTACTTAGGGTAAGAGTCTAAATTTCTTCCGAATTTTATGATACATGTCAGTTGAAATTCGAGCTTAAGAATAGGAGATCAAAGCAGGGTTCAAATATGAACCCTGTTTATTTAGTTTTTCTTAGTCTTAGTTTCTCCATTTGTGATATGGGAATAAAGTATAAACCTCACAGGGTGTTAAAAGAGAAGTGAGGCAATGTATTTAAAATGCTTACATGATGTCTAGCATAAAGCATAGCAAACATGTCACTTTCCTATGGTAACAAAACTGTTTACCAATCTCTGCAGTTGCCATAATGGGAGTGTAGCAGAATTGGACATAAAAGGCTGATGTTATTTCAGTTCAATACTCAATATTTATGGAAATATCATTATTCCAGCATGGCAGTTTTTCTCTCCAAAGCACCTTTTTAGGTGATCTTTATTTAACCATTAAATGAGTCAGTAACTTCCTTTCTATTGCAAAATTCAGTTTATATTATCAGAAAAGGAAATATATTCATGCACATAACAAATTTAGGCATGTGACACTTCAGTTTGCAATCATAAATGGGCTGTGTGAATGGTACCACATAAAGGCTTCCTAGCCTCACCATTGAGATCCTGGGTTAACTCTAGATTCTAGATCCTAAGTTTGTGTTCTTTGAAAATTTGCTGAGAAAGATATATTTCAGATGCACTTTCTGTTTTTATGATTAGTCTCCCAAATTTTAATAATTATACATAGGATAAATAATAAGAATAACACAGCATAAGACGAAGCACAGTATTCATGCATATTCGTTGTGAAAAACAGAACTGAAAGTTATGAATAGAGTTGACACCCATTTAAAAAATTGTTGAGGGGTGCCTGGGTGCCTCAGTAGGTTGGGCGTCCAAATCTGTTTGGTATAATTAAAATTATGACTGAGAGAAGAAATCATGCTCACTTTAATGTTTCTGGTATGGTTTTGTCTCTAATAGAAAACACACACACACACACACACACACACACACACACACATATTGAAAACATGCTACACTTATTATCTCTCTGTGTAGATGAGTCTTCCTTCCATGCCTCCTTTTCTATTTTCTTCTCTTAAAATTGTTTTTGAAAATGCCAGTGAACACTTTGGAGAAGAGTATGCTGTATTAGCAATTAGATTTCGTCAACTGGCAGGTGGTTATGAATTTTGTTTCCAAAAAGGAAACCTGAGGGATATTCCATATTAAAGGCTTTATTCCCTTTTGGTAGAAACATGCAAATCATTTGCTTTTGCTAAAAAACATCTCTGAAACATTTCTTCTCTTATTATTTCCCTTAGGAATAACAGTTCCCTATTATTCATAATTGTAAATGCAATTGACATTTTGAAGTTTATGTTCATGGGAGAAAGATATTTTTGGATATTTTAAGGATACAAACCTCAGGAAAAATCTACTTTTTCTTTGTAATTTGTATGTATATACCATATGTTAATTGGGCTAATAACATGGATGGCCATTTTAAATTTGGCTCTATTATTCATCTTTTTGGTTGGGAAGTGAATTTAACCATCAGAACAATTGACTCATCAGTGAAATTATGGTACAGTTTGAGAATAAAGACACATATGCATGAAGGAACAATTTGTGAAGTATAATGTCATTAAATGGAATCTATCGCCATTGTAAAGTAGAAAATGTTTGATACAAGGAAGGTACTTTCCGTTAACACAGCAATAAAAAGACAACAGAAAAGCAGGACAGTCCAGGCAAGGCTGGCTGTTTCTGTCATGTCCCGATCTTTATTTATCTGCTGTGTAGTCAGCCCATGATCGCGCTGATATACTATACCTGAAACACTGGGAGAGCATCTTTGAGTCTATTCCAGTCTACTGTGTGATACTAGAACTGGGACATCTGCTCTCCCTAGTAAAACTCCATAAAATTTCACGGGGGAAAAAGAATCCTCTATAAGTGGAGTAGAGATGTGAATCAGACAACGGCTAAAATACATGACTTAAATGCCTCTAAATAATTGGTTAACTTAGGCCACCTGTATTCCTGAGCCTGGAGGTGTTCTGTGCCACCACACATTCTCCACAAGTGATACCTGCCCGGAGTTGCCAAAAGGGAAATTGCACCATGGTGAGACACTGCTGTTTGCACGCTGCCAAAGTAAGGGATAACAAATGAGGAATCTCGGTGAAAAGTAAGCGAAGATGGCGTTATAATATAAATTCCACTTTGGAATTCATTCTGACCAGCAGCATTGGTCTACGATGGGTGGGCTGACACTACTTTCAATGCTTACTTCCCTAACCTCATTTTCCCTCGGACCCCAACACACACCCCAGGCAAATAGACACACAGCTGTATGTGCTTGGCAACTTGCTACCCATTTCATTGTTCAGTGCTTCTGGAAGGGCATCGAATGCAGTTCTAGCCTGGAAACATTTGGAAAAATAATACCATTCGCGGTGTCTTTGTTTCTTCCTGAGTGACAGTTGAAGGTGACTTTCCCTTGTACAATCCTGCCTGCCGTTAGCAATTTTCCAAAATTAAATACCATATTTTTGTGTTTGATAGGCACAGCTGTGTCTTACCAAGGGCAAACCCACCTGCACAGCACTCTGTGTTCATTTATATACTGAGGACTTTATTTAGAACCCAGTTTTATGGGGAAAAAAAGAAGTCAAATTGTGAGAACCAATTTTGAGAGCAGTGAATTCTTGGATTCCACATTGAGTTCTGAAAAGGGCAAATTCATTTGCTTCCAACAGAAGTAATGTAGGCCTAGTCAAAATCTTCACAGTGAAGCAAATGGGATGGCTGTCTACCTGTGTGAACTATGTGTGTATTTGTCTCCGAATCTAGTTTTTAAAACTCCACAGTGTTCTATACCTGATAAGAACAGGTGGAAAGTGGCCAGACCAAGTTTAGAGATGGGTGTGAAAGTACTACCTGTGGTATTTGGCCAGGTGATTCCAGTTCTTAAAGTCCCTATAATATTGTCTGCCAGTTGTACTGTGAGGAGTTGAATGCCCACAGTCATTTGGAGCTCAAAAAATTCTACAATTTGGGGTTTGGGGAGGTGGACTTCACAAACTCTTTCGATTGAAATAGCATCTTTCCAGGCAAAATTAATTTGCTACCTGAGGTAACGTTGCTTGACTTTTCATATTTATGAGGTTCACCATTTTCCAAAGTGTTGCTCAAGGAACATTTTCTAGCCCCAAAGTGTTTTTTTAAGAACAAAGATTCTGTGGTAACTATGTCTGAGTCATAATTCACATTTCAAGGCTCTGAGAAGTCCTGCAGAATAGAAAATTGTTTCTCAAACTTAGCTGACCTTATGCCTAAGATATCTTTCCTTTGTGCCTCCACATTTATTTTTCCACCTTCTGTATTCATGGAGCTGCTCTGTATGGGTTATAACATTGGATTTCCTTTCCACTGATTTCTAGTTTTGCAGCAATGATGAGCACACTCTGGAGAAAGGAGGGAGGAGAAGGATCAGAGGGAAGAGAAGTCAAGGTTACTATTTCTCAGGCATCCTTCTTATACACTGACTGTATTCTTCCATCAGAGACCACACTTCCTGCCAGCTGGGCCTCATCACACAGAGGTCCCTCCAGGTTCCTATAAACTCTTCTGTCCCTGCATCCGTTCAGACATAGCCTGCCAACACACTGCCTTTTGGCAACTGGTTCTCCTTGTTATTCAGCCCTGTTGCTCTTAATGGATTTTACTGTTATCTAAGAGTGATAACAATTTAGGCCTTCAAATAGTAAGCCATGCCATTTATCTGTTTAGTCAATAAATATTTATTGAGCATATATTTTTGTGTATCTAGCATTGTACTAGGTGCTTGAAAAAAAGGGAGAGAAAAATTAACGTGCCTATGGATCATCCAGAAGCCACATGTATTCCCCCCCACTGCAGTAATAATAAATACTAATGCCAATGCTAAATTTAATAACAGCTAACACACAGCTGTAAGTGCAGTGAAGCATTTATGTAGCTTGAATGCTTTACCTGTATTAACTTATTCAGTCTTTTAACAACCTAATCAAAAGAGTATTAATATTATCCCTATTTTACAAGTATCTGTGGCAAAGGCAGATTAAAGGACTCTGTTTGTGGTTGCTCTATAAGTTAGTGGTGATGGAGCTGGATTTTGAGTCCGTGCAGTCTGAGTGCAGAGAAGGCATAACTGATGAATGAAGAGAGGGCGGTAGGAGGACTTGACTAAATTGAGATCCAAAGGATGAAAAGCTGAAGAGAGAGGAGTGTTTGAAAAGGGGAGAGATTGTGCAAATGTCCTTAAAATTTTTTAAATAGGATTATTTTTTAAAGCTTAGTTATTTGCTTTTGAGAGAGAGAGTGAGAGAGCGAGAGCGCACTGGAGAGGGGCAGAGAGAGAGAGAGGGAGAGAGAATCTCACACTCAGAGCATGGAGCCTGATACGGGCCTCGAACTCAAAAAACCACAAGATCATGACCAGAGCTGAGATCCATAGTTGGACGCTTAACCCACTGAGCCACCCAGGTGCCCCTGAAAATAGAACCATGGAATGACTTAGCAAATCTATTTGTGCATATTGATGTAAAAGAATTGAAGTCAGGATCTTGAAGCGATGCTAGTATTCTCATGTTCATTGCGGTGCTGCTCACAATAGCCAAGATGTGGGAACAACCAAATGTCCCAGATCAATGGATAAAGAAAATCAGGTATATACATACAATAGAATACAATTTTTCTATATGCGACAACATGGATGAGACTGGAGGACATTATTTTAAGTGAAGTAAGCCAGTCTCAGGCAAATACTGAATGATTCCATTTGTATGAGGTATCTGAAACACTAAAATTCATAGAATCTAGAGTAGAATGATGGTTACCAAGGGCTGGGCGTGAGGGAATAGGCATAAAGTTTTATTCAAGCAATATAAATAAGTTCTAGAAGGCTACTGCACAATACAGTACCTATAATCAACAGTAATATATTGTACGTTTTTGAAAAGTTCAGAGGTTAGATCCCACGCATGTCCTTACCACACTAAAATAACATTGAAATAATTGGCATGATACCGTATCATCCAGAGCAGAAGTTACATAGAGAGGATGGTCTAAATGCACTTGTTAGGTAGTTGTCTACACAAAAATACCAGTCATGGACTTACTGACCCAATATGGAGCTGTGGCCATAGCATGTGTGGAGAAATGATCACAGACCTTCAATTTAAAACTTTGGTCGTCAGCCTTCTTGTGCAAACAATATATTTTTAAAAGCTGGATAATTTGCCCCCTTGAAGGGATTAAAGTAAAAGTTTCTGAATATTTGAAAATATTTTCACAATGAATGAAGAATTTGTTATTTTTGAAGAACAAAAGAACTCCTTACTGTCCTAACCATAGTCTCTTGTACAGGTCATGATGCAAATGTCTAGCATACAAGTATCTCTCTTTAACCCCTTTATATTAAGTGTGCCTTTATATTCAGCCTTATCGTTTCCTTGCAGCAACTGTTCCCAGCCCTGCTGAATGTGCAATGTTCTACCAGAGAGACATCATTTTAAGAGTGTGTTGTCTTAAATGTAGCAAAAATTGGTTTTCATGTGGTGTCAGGTATAAAGTGCTTTTGAAAACTGTTTCTTGCTTCCCTGACAATGCTGACAAGCAGAGTAAACTAAGTGTTCCGCATTTCTAGGTTCAGAAAAATGCCCATTGTAGTGCCAGTCAGCTGCTACAGGGCTTGCTAGGAAAGGGCACAGCAGAAAAATCACTTCTGAAAACCCACGCCTCTAGACGTTTAAAGGAATAGAAGGGGAAATGCAGAGAGTTCCAGAATCTTTCCTCTTGCCATGCGAAGCGGATGGAAAAGGCATTGCAATGTCCCCCACCAATACCTTTCACAGATGGCCTGGAGTGCCAAGAAAGGGGCAGGAAAGAGGCTAAGGTGGCAGAGGGAATTCCCAAAGCAGCCTGTGTCCCCTCAGGTTGCCATGGCAAGAACATCAGAGTTTCTCAAGAGTCTGTAGAAGTTAGCTGAAGCTTAACCATCTTCTTAGTAGTACTCCACAGAGACCCTGCCCACAGAAAGGAGAGCCTAGCAACATGAGTACAGGAGGCAAATTGCTTTGGGGTCCAGGAGTTTGGGAAAGAGTGATGATGGGGACTTTGAGACAAGAATGTAGATTTTTTTTTTAATTTTTTTTTCAACATTTATTTATTTTTGGGACAGAGAGAGACAGAGCATGAACGGGGGAGGGGCAGAGAGAGAGGGAGACACAGAATCGGAAACAGGCTCCAGGCTCTGAGCTGTCAGCCCAGAGCCCGACGCGGGGCTCGAACTCACGGACCGCGAGATCGTGACCTGGCTGAAGTCGGACGCTTAACCGACTGCGCCACCCAGGCGCCCCAAGAATGTAGATTTTTAATAGCTGAATTGCCACAGAAATAATCATGCTGGGCTGCATTTTCCACCAGAAACGAATGACAAGAATATTACATCTGCTCTGGGCAGATGGAGGTAGAGGGCTGCTCTCGACCATGAATAGCAGATTTACCATAGCAGGATACATGTTTGCACATATCCGCATTGATATTCCTACTTGAAATTGCCTACGTTAACAAAGGTAAAAGTTTGGAAGCCTATTTGCAAAATGACTTCTTGTAATGTACTGTTGATGATCATTTAAGAGCTGCTGGTCTTTGGTCTTCTAGGAGCAAGAAAGAATATTGCTTATCTGTGTATAAATCAGCATAAGAAATTTCATTCAGACACAAATGCTAAAACAACTGCCCCCCGCCCCAAGAAACAGACGTATTTCTTTTATATTTAATAAAATTCTCTCTTTTCCTGAACTGCTAGAAAGTTTCAATCTTGGCTTGCTTTATACTGGCTCACAGCTACTGTTAGGCCTAGTATTTTGCCTTTTTAAAATGGCAACAACAGGGCGCCTGGGTGGCGCAGCTGGTTAAGCGTTCGACTTCAGCCAGGTCACGATCTCTCGTCCGTGAGTTCGAGCCCTGCGTCAGGCTCTGGGGTGATGGCTCAGAGCCTGGAGCCTGTTTCCGATTCTGTGTCTCCCTCTCTCTCTGCCCCTCCCCCGTTCATGCTCTGTCTCTCTCTGTCCCAAAAATAAATAAACGTTGAAAAAATAAATAAATAAAATGGCAACAACATTTCGTATTTTGTGTTATTTTTCCTCTCTCTTTCATGTCCTATCTCTCTCTCTCTCTCTCTCTCTCTCTCTCTCTCTCTCCCCACGGCTTATCAATTTTATCATACCAAAATCTTTTTTTGGAAGTGTTGATGTCTAAATAGATTTAATAATGTTTATTAGATACACTTCATTTGTTCTTGGTTTATTCATTTCTTCTATTTTAAGTACAATTTGGAAATAGAACTTTGTAGGTAAAAGTTACACACTTATATATATTGATTATGCAGTTATATAGTAATATATATATGCATATACATACATACACACATATATGCATATATACACTCACACACACATATATGCAACTTTAATCACATATATGATTACCTACACAGAGAGGACTTTCAGTAAATTTTAACTTTTATTTTTAAATGTGATCAAAAAGAGCCGGTAGTGATGGTATCTGAATCTGTTGTCCCAATTATAATCTCACAACTCTGAGCTCCCAACACAGTTGGACATACCATTTATCTACAGAATTCTTCTGCTGGTGTTTTGCTCCCAGGGAAGCAGAGAAAATAAAGAACTGACTGCCTTTAATGTTTTTGCTTTTTATGTCCATCATAGTGTTCCGCTTTTAGCAAATACCCCCACACATTAAAAGTTTGCTTCGTATTTAACCTTAGGAATTTCCTTGGGTAGGCTGGTCCTAAAAACTTGCCCCAGAATTATACAAATGCTGTTAAAACATCTATTTTTGCTTTTCTTTGCTTTCTTTCTTTCTTCTTTTCTTTTTTCCATTTCAACTGAAAGTATACTTACTCTAAAGTGCGCATTTGCATTAGGCATAAATTACTAATGTTGGAAATAAATTTCAGTGCAAATTCATATTGTTCTTGTACATAGTGCTGTAACAGCTTTTTGGAAATCATGTGCACAGGCTCTCCAGGAAATCTCAAATCTATTGTCAATTTCATGCATTGTGAGATGCTTCCTTTGGTGTCCCCCACCCCTTGCTTTTAGGTGAATTTTTTTAGTCTCTCAGTATTATCCACGCTTTTTGGATCACCCAGGAGTTTCTCTAAGATTCTTCCTCTACTAGGTGACTATGTAATTGAATTTTTGACATATACAAAAATAGTTGTGAAGTAGATAAGAGAGAAAGTACTGTAAATAGATATTTAAAAGAAGGAAACAGATGGCCTCTTTTGTGAAGATGTTCAGATAAAGCCGGAAAATCACAAACAGATGGTTTATACGTATGGGGTAGGTTGATGAGGGAACCCAAGGTTGGTGGGGTGGACTGGACAGAGCTCCGCTTCCTAAAAACCTGCAGTTTGTGGATTGTCAGAGGAAAGCGTTACGGACTACATGAACGCACAGGCGTGCTATGAAAACTGTGGCACACTCCATTTCTTCTTCCTGGAAACCTCCATTTGCATTTCGTTGTTCCGTCAGTAAATACATAACTGGCACTAAACTGTCGAGGAGGAACATTTTAAATGTGAGGATATAGGGCAGATAAAATACAAATATTGTAGTATGTACACAACTAAATTAATGCTGATTTAAGTTTAATTCTCTTTCAATATTGGCTTAGCCATGTTTATTTACTTTTCAAATAAAACATTTAGAACATTCGAAATATGCCAGCTCATTTTCATACATATACTTATTTCTAGTTGTGGGGAATATATGGATCTTTTAGGAGAATAAACAGTCCACGAGTTCTCTTGTCCCTCAGGCAGCACTTTCCATGTTAGGCAATTCTCATAACAAACAAGCAGACAAACTTGTGCTTTTGCTTTTTTCATTTTTTTTAATAATAACAGTGCTTGAATGATGTAGCTTAAATAATGAAGAATTGTTTAGATTTAAAAGTACCCCCACCCCCACGGTTCTCTTCTTCCTATTTTAAATCTGTATTCTGACCTTTAGTGGCAACTGCTGTTACCATTTTAGCACATGCTTTCTTCTGTCATTTTCTATGGATTTGAATGTGTATATATATGTCCAAATTCACATATCTGGGTTTTATTTAAACCTTTAATCAGTAATTTCTGCTCACAAGCTTCCCCCGGTTAATAATAGCTTCGAGTTTTACACAGAAATCCAACTCATTTTGATGAAGGACCACATAGTATTGCATAGAATGAAAGTACCATAATCTGTTTGTGGAGTATTTGGCATATTTCCATTAAAAATATATTACTGAATATGCTTCATTGAACAGATATGAACAGAATTATTTATAATCATGTGCGGAAAAATGAAAGGAGAATTGCTAGGTGAAGACCAAAAACCATACCATTAAATTGTTTTGATAAACGGTGCCAAATTGCATTTAACAAATTACATTTTCACGAAGATTATATGAGAGCACCATAACTCAGTTCCTTACCAAAATGAGATAGTGATCTTCACTCGATTTTACACGTATTAGTTTGTAAAATATGTTAGAATTATTAACAATAATTATAGGGGTACCTGGGTGGTTCAGTTGGGTAAGCGTCCAACTGTGGCTCAGGTCACGATCTCACGGTTCGTGAATTCGAGCCCGACATCGGGCTTTGTGCTGACAGTTCAGAGCCTGGAGCCTGCTTCGGAATCTGTGTCCAGGTCTCTATCTGCCCCTCCCCTGCTTGTACTCTGTCTCTCTCTCTCTCGTTCAAAAATAAACATTAAAAAAAAAAAAATAAAAAACAAAACAAAAACTACAATTAACTATAATTTGAACTGTTAGAAACTTTTACCCTTACACCTGAGCTGAAATTTCCCTTGAACATTGATCCATTTGTCTGGGTTCTACTGCTGGGTATCACAGAAAATATGTCTCTATTGTCTGTATGGTAACATTCTCACATCTTAGTGACAACCATGATTTCTTTCTGAAAGGTCGTCTGTCTTCCATGGACTGTCTGTCCCTACTTCCTTTAATCATTTCTTTCTTAAAAAAAATTTATTTATTTATTTATTTGAGAGAGAGAGCGAGAGCGAGAGAGAGAGAGAGAGAGAGAGAGAGCGAGCAAGCACACGTACAAGTAGGGGAGTGGATGGGGCACCTGAGTGGCTCAGTCGGTTAAGCATCCAACTTCAGCTCAGGCCAAGATCTCGGGGTTGGTGAGTTCAGGCCCTGCCTTGGGCTCTGTGCTGACAGCTTGGAGCTTGGAGCCTGCTTTGGATTCTGGGTCTCCCTCTCTCTCTGTCCCTCCCCCGGTCACACCCACTCTCTCTCTATCTCAAACAATAAAGAAACATTAAAAAAAATAAAACAAGCAAGGGAGTGGCAGAGAAAGATAGAGAATCTTAAGCAGGCTCCATGCTCACTGCAGAGCCTGACACAGGGCTAGATCCCACTACTCTGACATTACAACCTGAGCTGAAATCAGGGGTTGGACATTCAACCGACTGAGCCATCCAGGCACCCCCTTTAATCATTTCTAATCAGATTGGCTTTTTATCATTTCCCTGTCTGTTCTCTGTATGCATTCTGTAGTTCACAGTAGTTTACAGAAGTAGTTGACTCTAGTAGATCACAGAGTCCTAAGTAAAAAGCATCTTCGATATTACCTGTGTTTTCTAGTCTTATATTTACTCATAAAAGGCATTTAAATAACATGGAACAAATTTTAAGGAATCCTATCTTTTTCTTGAGAATTGCTCTGTATATTCATGCATGTTACTTGTAAAATGTGGACAAGAAAACTGATACTCAGGGCTATGCTCTTTCTACCCCTAAAACACACAACCCCCTAAAAGCTTGCTGTCTTAGTTACACATAGTGATTAAGATCACCAGATTTTATTTCAGCGCTACTTTGACCTTTGGAGATACAACTGTCATATTACCCATCCTTTTGGTTTCTTCCAAGGCTAATGCTACTTCCCTCCTCTGTCTCTCTCTCTGTCTCTCTCTCTCTCTCTCTCCCTATATATCTATATCTATATCTATATCTATATCTATATCTATATCTATATCTATATCTATATCTATGTCTATTTTAATGCTTATTTATTTTTGAGAAACAGAGAGACACAGAGCATGAGTGGGGAAGGGTCAGAGAGAGAGAGGGAGAAACAGAATCCAAAGCAGGCTCCAGTCTCTGAGCTGTCAGCACAGAGTCCAACATAGGGCTTGAACCCACAAACCATGAGATCATGACCTGAGCCAAAGTGGGACACTTAACTGACTGAGCCACCCAGGCACCCCTTCCCTCCCACATTTTTTTCCACTAAGCTCCATACTCTTCATGGTCTGTATCATGATAGGCTACTGTAATTAATTTCTCTGGCTTCTAGAAGAGAACAGATTTATTTTCTGTTTCATTTAGATGTGCTTTATCCAGGGTAACACAACTCTTGAAAATATAGATTTGGTTGATTTATTTGAAGATGAGATTCATAATTCTTTGCAGCAATATGCCTGATTCTAATTTTTAAAACTCTTTTATTTCAGAAGATTCCAGTTGTATTTTAAAACAGATTTTAAGTTCAACAGACATTTTAAGGAGAGTCTTCTTTGAGTCAAGCATTGTACTAGGCAATTGACTATGCTCTGTTTTGTTAGTAAAACTTATTAAATGTATGGAAGTGATTTAAGTCTAAGATTTACGTCTGAATCTTTCAAAAAGAATATAGTACTTTATACTGTTTTCCCATTACAATCTACTTAGACACATTAGCTCAAGCGATAACACAATATGGTAGAATACTAATATTTCCATTTTTAAAAAAGAGAAAATTTGTTACAGATGCTGATGTCCTTGCCACTGTTCCACACTTACCTGGGCTAGTTTCCTGTGTTTTTCTTTCTCTCTGGCTTCCAACAGAGTGCCAAATTCTTTCTTAGTTTTAATTGCCTTATTCTAGGAGTCTCTGTAATTAAAAGAAGCAGCGACTCTTCCTTGGTTATTGGTGTGCTAGGTTCATATTATTTTTTAAATGAATACATTTACTGAGCTTCGCAGCTTCTTTGAGGCTTTTTTCCCCCAGTAAGTGAGGAAAGGAGGCCTACCTGCTATTTTTTTTCCCAACTTAATCTTATATTTCCATGAAGTTGGCTTGTTTTCAGTGTTTATTTTGTTTACCGCACATGCTGTAAATCTTTATTAAATGCGTGAATTTAGGACTTCTGTATTATATGTCATTGTACACATGACCTCTAATTGGTCTACGTATACATTTTTATCACCTCAGACTCCAGTATTTCGATAGCACTTATTGAATATTCATTTGATTATAAGCAATAATATTTTGAATAATATTTTTGATTTAAAACTTTGTACATTGGGAGAAAACATGAATATGCTTAAATACCAACCATTTTATTTCTTCTGATATATCTTTGCATTAATATAGACCATATCCCTATAAATTCTAATAGCTACATACTATCTTTTGCTTAAAAGTTTTGTAATTGCTGAACTTCATAGTTGATGTTTTAAAACAGGAACTTTTCTAAGTTTTCCATTTTCATTATAGGTAAAGAGTGATACATACTTTTCATCTTTACTTATTGTTTATAGTTCCAAAGATGTAAATTTGTTATTCGTATAACAACAAACTTGTGTGTGACTAACGTGTGGTTTTTACACATTTTCAACAGTGGTACTGTCCTTCAAGCTTTTAAGACAGAGGATAGTTTGTATCGTTAACACCTCTCCTCCATCCCCCCCTTTTATTTGTAATTTTTATAATGCTTTCAATAAGTAAAAACTGGTATAAATAGGTCTAAAGACACTCGTTGGTTTTTTTTCTACTACCACTTGTGAATGGTGCTGTGGCCATTTTCAAAGAGTGGGGTCTCCCATTCAGTTAGCACATTTGTCCTCGCTTGTTTCCCTAATTGTCATTCCTGCATTGACAGAATTTCTTGTTTCTTCTGGTACCTTCATTAACCACAAGTTGAATCATTCTGTTTTTGAATACTTTTGCATGAATAAATTACACAATTGATTTAGCCAAGGCCCAGTTTACCCTTCTAATAAACATTTTGTGTAGCAGAGTATTTTTTCCTTGCCACCTCAATTTTGATTTCTGCAAATACCTATGCTACTTTTCTTGAAGTTTCTTAGTTTGACCACAGGGTTTATTTATTATTTCATATTATATTTTTAGTGATCATTTTTTTCTTTTATTTATTTACTCATGGGTTTTTGTTTTTGTTTCTTCGTTCTTTTTAAAAATAGTTCCTCCAGTGTGTATATCTTTGACAACATTTTTTCATTTCTTCATTCTTTTTTTGTGTGTATTGTTGTTTTTATTTGAATCTGACATTTCCCTCCTTAATTTGTCAATAATTTTTGAAGTTTCTAGCTAATACTTACTATTTTCCCTCAGTGTATGATTATTTTTCATATTATTTTCTTGAGTTCATTTAGGGAGTGGCAAAATGTACCCTGTTTGTATGAATATTACGTTGTCTTTCAAATGCAGTAGAATTTATACTTATTACTAGTTTTCCTTTCCTATAAACACTGGCAATGGAATGAAATCAGACAGCTGTTTCTTTCACTATCATTGTACTTAGGAATTGGCAGAACAGTTTGGTTGAAAAATTTCTAAATATGATCAAAGTACTTTATTGATTTTCATCTTTTTTAAAATAACAGCATGTATGTAGATTACATTTGCCCTTTAATCATGTGTTTGTGGTTCAAGTAGATTTATCGGGACTTAGATGTTCTGAGGAAAGATTCCATTTGTCAGTCTAATATAGAAGAAAGGAGGTTAAACTATAGTTAGGAAAGTGTCTTCCATACCCAGTGTCACATGCATTCTTTCTGGTTTCAGGATTGTTTTAAATCTTTAAAATGGAGATTTTAGTACTATTCCCTCCAGGTTACAATAGGGGGCAGCTGGTAGAATCAATTGAAATAATAATGTAAAACATTTTACTTCGTGGCTCGTCTACTATTAGTATTATATTGATCTTATTATATAAGTAGATAAACTATGTTATATATATATATAATTTTCTTACAATGAGAAAACAAACATGCAGTGGGTAGCTGATGTTTGTGAGGTATAATTTTCTAAGTTTGTGGTTTTGTATGATTCCTCTGATCATGCATGTAGATGGAAATGCAAATGTCGTCTATTCTTTCAATAGAGTACCCAGGCTTCTGTAACTTCGGGAGAACTCTCCAATAATTATCAGCTTTCTAATTCACCTTCAAAGTAACAATATATTAAGCTATTATCATATTAAATTTTTCTCCATAAGAATTGTTCACATGAGTTCCTGAACCAAAATGGTCTTTGATTTTGTCTTGCTTTCAATGTGAACTGGTCTAGGGGTCAGAGATTAATTGCCAACAATGTTCCTAAAAAAGCTATGAAAATGATTTTAAGCAAAATATGCCACTTAATACAGCAGGTCTTTGCTCTTTGTGACAGCAAATGTCCATTTGGAATAATGTTTCTCTCCACTCAGTTAGCCAAAGATTTTGGTATACTCTATAGATATCTCAATGTTAACATGGCCAAAAAGTACCTTGAAATCTCTCTCTCCCCCCCAAACTGTTTTCCCTCCATTATTTTTAATTTTGGTTGCAATGTATGTATTCACTCACTTTTTCTTTCTTTTTTTTTTAATCTTTCTTTTTATTTTTGAGAGAGAGAGAGGCAGAGCCTGAGTGGGAGAGCAACAGAGAGGAAGACACAGAATCCAAAGCAGGATGCAGGCACTGAGCTGTCAGCACAGGGCCTGACATGGGGCTCAAACTCATGAACTGTGAGTTTGTGACCTGAGCCGAAGTCGGATGCTCAATCGACTGAGCCACCCAGGCACCCCTATCCACTCACTTCTTCAAGCTTCTGTTACTTATTCCTACAAATCTTTTTTTGTTTTTTGTGGGTTTTTTGGTCTAATTTCAAGTACTTCTCAAATCTGATCTTTTCTCTCTTTGCCCTTTGTAAATGCTTTATTTTAGGTAGACTTTATCTTTTACCTGGACTATGTCTGACCATCCTGACTAATCTCCCCATCCTCAGTGCTTCCCTAGCCTTCCATCCCTGGATGTTTCATTCTGTTCTCTACATAGTTCCCTGAATTACTTTTCCTTTATATTGTGACATCACTTTTCTACACTCAAGTCTTCCAATGCAAGATCATTAGCCATTAGGGAAATGACAATTAAAGCTACAATAACATACCACTGCACATTTATTAGAATGGGAAAACATAGTGGCAGTATGTGCTGGCAAGGATGTGAAACTATGGAACCTCTCCTACGTTGCTGGTGGGAACGTAAACCCATTCTGAAAAGTAGTTTGTCAGTCTTCTATAAAGTTAATCATACACGTACCATATGACATAGCAGTTACGTTCTTGGGTATTTATCTCAAAGAAGGAAAACTTACATTCACACGAAAACCTCTATGCACAAATTCATTGCAGTTCCAAACTGGAACAACACAATTTGTTTTCACTGGGTGAATGGACAAGTAAACTGTGGCACATCATTACAACAGAATACTACTCAACAATAAAAAGAAACTATTGATACACACAGTGACTTGAGTATACCTCAAGACACTATGTTACGTGGGGGGAAAAAGCCAGTCTCAATAGTTTACTTACTGTGTAATTCCGTTTACATAAAGATCTCAAAGTGAGGGACACCTGGGTGGCTCAGTCAGTTGAGTGTCCGACTTTGGCTCAGGTCATGATCTCACAGTTTGTGAGTTCGAGCCCCGCATTGGGCCCTGTGCTGACAGCTCGGAGCCTGGAGCCTTCTTCAGATTCTGTGTCTCCCTCTCTGTCTCTCTGCCCTTCCTCTGCTCATGCTCTGTCTCTCTCAAAAATAAATAGACGTTAGAAAAAATCTCAAAGTGAAAATTGTAGTGATGGAGAACCTATCAGTGATTGCTAGACATCAATGGTTTTGTGAGGGAGAGGTGTGATTATTAAGGGATAGTACTAGGAATTTTCTTTATGATGATGGAACAGTTCTGTATACTGATTGTGGTGATTATTTATTTTTTTTTATGAATCTTTATGTGTGATAGAATTGCACAGAACTATACACTGAGGGAAGAAAAGATTCCTTTAAAAGCTGATGAAATCCGAAATTAGGTCTGCAATCTGGTTAGTAATATTGTACCACTGTTCATTTTCTGTTTTGGGCAGTGTCCTTTTGTTACACAGGTACATGGGAATCTCGACTATTTTAAAAGTTGTTCATCTTTAGCTATTTCAAAACAAACTTTAAAAAGGGGAGTAGGGAGACTCCTGATTCCTCAAGGCCAAGATAGGTAAAATCCAAACTCTTACCAAAACATACAATGTAAACGCAAATTATTTTTAACTTCCTTAAACATCATTCCTCTTCATTCTTGCAAGTAGTTTACTTCTTACCAGTTCTGGAATCCTCACAGGTATGCATGGAATTCCTTATTCCCTCCTTTCAATGGCAGATTCTGACTTATTAATACCTGGGCCATACTCCTTCCCTATAGCCTTTTTCAAACCTGGAGGGCTGTTGCTACTCTGTGATTATATCACAGTGGGTCATACTTCTACCTGAGAACTTATCAAGTTTGCTGGGTTTTTGTTGTTGTGGTTGTTGTTTTGTTTTGTTTTGTTTTGTTTTGTTTCTGTTTATGCATTGGCTTAGCTCCCTTAGACAGTGAGCTCAGGTGGTGTTTGTTCTTCAGGTTCGGTCCAGAGGAGACTCCAGGTTAGTCCGATGAATTTATAAACACAATATGTAACTGATTTCATTATTTGGCTCCATATAAATGAATGTTTACTGTGTTTTCTTTCTTTCTTTCTTTCTTTCTTTCTTTCTTTCTTTCTTTCTTT